>NC_141135.1:148282966-148451793 GCF_053477565.2 Lygodium microphyllum | reverse complement strand
AGATCCCCTTGCTTATATTGCATGTCCCTAGCCATAGAGTTGAACTTAAGCAATTGGAATAGAGCTCCCTCTAGGCACAATAAGGATCCATAATTTAAGCTAGTCCTAGATATTCCTTTAGTGAATGCCCATATTTGTACACTTCATGCACTTTGTAGGATAATAGAAAAGCTTGTTCATCTTTATATAGGATTTGGATAGAAGCTAAAGCCATTATTAGCTAGAACATATGCTATAACAAAGATTGAAAAAGTTTTATCTACAATTGATTTGTATGGTGGTAATGCTATTATTGAACCAGATCTTTAAAAGTCGAAGGATGGCAATTGTGTCTCCAAAAAGTCATCTATTGGTGGAGTGAAGTCTAGAAGGTTTCTAGAATTTTATGGGAGACTTGATAAGGTAAACTCTAGAAATGGTAACTCATCTATTAGATACAATCAGTGGAAGTGCCTACATAATGCAGTTAAGGATCATGTTGATAATGGACAAGCTCAGAATAGAAAAGCCAATGTTTGGGAAACACTAGACAAATTATTTTTTTATTGTGATAAAAATGGGTGAAATGATGATGATCTCAAAGACTTCAAAAACCAATTGAAGCTTTTTAAAAAGGCAATGACAGAAGCTTAGGATAATCAACACTTCACTTACTATATGGTAAGAAGTTTGCATATATATGTCTCTTTATTGTTTGACTCATATAAGGTTTTCTAATTGAATTTCTTTATTTGTTAACTATGCAGTATATTTTATACAACCATGCTCCATATTGTATCAAGAAATATGGATCTCTATCTCTCTGGTCAATCCAAGCTATGGAAAAATCACATTATCAAGCAATAACAAAATACTTTAGATACACAAGACATGGAGGTGGAAGATACAAAGAAAACACTTAATTAGAAGTCTTTCAATGGTTCTACATACAAATTTGGTACAAATTCAAGCTCAAAGACACAACCTCATCATGCAATACATCATCTTTGGCAATGACTATATCCACTATTACCCAAAGAAGAAAAGAGGGATATTTAAACTCTTATGCAAAGCAAAGATATTCAGAAGGGTTACAAACTAGACAAAGAGATGGAAAAAGATGGGTTTCAAGAAAGCCTTAACATCTTTTAGTTTTACTCTATTGTAGAAGAGTCTTTACTTTCAAGCAATTCATCAGGTCCTCTAAAGGAATATTTTGTTTCATCCCAACCGATGAGACCTTTACATTTCAAGAACTCTTATTTCCTATAGCATGTCTGGTCAACCCAAGGTATAGAAAAATCTCATTATCAAGTAAGAATAAAATACTTTAGACACACAAGACATGGAGGTGAAAGATACAAAGAAAACAATTTATTAGAGGTCTTTCAATGGTTACATACAAATTTGGTACAAATTCAAGCTCAAATGCACAATCGCATCATATAATACATCATCTTTGGCAAGGACTATATCCACTGTTACGCAAAGAAGAAAAGAGGGACATTTAAACTCTTATGCAAAACAAAGAAATTTAGAATGGTTACAAACTAGACAAAGAGATGGAAAAAGATGGGTTTCAAGAAACCCTTAACATCTTTTAGTTTGACTCTATTGTAGAAGAGTCTTTACTTTCAAGCAATTCACTAGGTCCTCTAAAGGAATCTTTTGTTTCATCCCACCCAATGAGACCTTTACATTTCAAGAACTCTTATTTCCTATAGCATGGAAGGAGATTCAAATTCTTGGAATCTCCTACATGGGAGAGCAAATAAGAGCCAAGAACTCCAAAGTATCCTGCCCTAGATCCACTGTATCCAAGCATAAAGCCCAAAACTCTCTTACAACCACCAAAATTATCTTGTCTGAACCTCTATTGAAAACTTGGGATCCAATCACCTTGGAGATAGCTTTTAAAGCCATCATTGGTAAGCTTGGAGAGCTTAACAACCAGCTATGATAAATTGCAACTGTTAGATTATTTAAGCTTCTAATATAATGACCCAGGCCTTGTAGCTTCAATGGCCTTGAGCCCTTGGCTCTTCCAAGAAAGTTGTTTGTATCTTCAATTTCTATCTGCATAATAAACCACAATAGTGTAAGATGTTAGTAGATAAATATCCAATAATATTAGTCTATAATGCATAATATACTCTAATATAAATCACAATGGATATCTTAGAATTATCTTTCACACCTTAGGGTTTTCATCATCTTCAAGAAGACTATTATCATAAAGATTTATTGAACTTTTTGGTTTCTCCTTTAATAGAGACTTTAGTTTCTCTTCATACCCCATGTTATCAATACCAAGTCTCTATTGAATTTGTAAGAACTCTTTCTTTGTTGTTATCCCCCCTTTTCATATTCCACGATTTGATTAATACATGAATGTAAGACTACAAAGCTAGATAATACTAGTTGTGTTTGCATAACTATTTATTGTGTAAACAATCATGTTCAACATGCACATTTTCTCATAGTTAGACAAATCCAAAATCATGCCACTATTGAAAACTTATTTTTACTAGTTCAAAAAAACTTGATAAGAAAATTATCAAAAGTAGAGGTTGTAAAAAAACTAGTAAGTGTGGGGTTGATGGATCAATAGTTATGTTAGGCCATTGGTTAGGGATTTTCATGTTAGGGATTCATTGTATACCACATCGAATGAACTTCGCCTATACAATAGTTGATGAGTTTGATAGTGTTGCAAAGGTGGAGCAATTGGTTAGTCTATGTAGTAGTTTCTTTTGTAGAAGTTTCAAATAATATTTTTTAAAGTGGGAGATTGTTGAAGGTTAAAAGCCACCTACGCTTAGCCACCTACATTTACTTATATACTATCCACACATATCCTTACACTGCAAGTGGGAGTTTCTTATTACGATCACTCTATTCTTTATTCTTTTAGCGGCAATAGCGTAGGGGAAGGCAAGTCACACACAGTGACTATTGCAGTTTTCACAATCGGTCTTTCTCTTCTTGTTTGAACCTCCATAGCTCTTGATCCCTTATTTTCACTCATGCTTTTACTTTTGCTCCAACTTTCAATTAGCTACTACTTTTTAAGATTTACATTTGAATTCTTTTTTCGAAATATTATTTTTTTCTCTGTCTCACTGTCATGTGCATATATAGATATTTTTCTCTTTCTCATTTTAGCTTTGTAGATCTTTTGTTCACACAACACTCAATAGTATTGTTCTTAGAGGATGGCACCAGCTTTGCATCCTTTGTCAAGGAAACCAATTCTATAGTCACATAGAGTATGGCTAAACTCAACAAGAATTAGTCAAAGAAACAATGCTAGGCTTCATACTCAACTACAAATCTTCCAATTAGGCCATTCTTTTTTTAATATATTAAATATGTTTTAAATTATATTTTCTTCAAAGAATAAAAATCACACAAGTAATGATTTAGTAACATAAGCATGGAATATTCAACTCAAGGGGCACTATAATGGGGTTATAATCCAAGTGCTTTGAAGTTCCAAGAGATGGAAAAGGGTTTAACAAAATGTAAAATTTGTTGAAGCATGTGAGAACAAGGTGGATCAATTTTTACTTACCAACTAAGAGATTATTGGGATGAGTAGCCATCTTTAGTAGGACTCATGGATAGATTGGTAACTCAAATGTTAAAGAATGCTAACAAGGCATTAGAGTTGTTAATAACTTTAACAAATTTGGAGACATTTCTTATATTATTAGGTATTTCAATGTTCTTTAACTCAGCATATTACATGTACTATTTATTTTCTAATTTGGTATCTAATAGTTTTATTTTCTTTGTAGAAATTGACCATCTCCTTGCAAAGCTTCATGTCCTTATGAAGCTTGCTCTAAAACAAACAATGTATATGGATAAATATAGTAATATTTGAAATATGATAGGCTTATCATTGGATTCTTTTTATCTAGATATGAATTCTCCTCTATATGAGCAAAAATGTAAAAAATGGCATGAGATCCTAAACTTTGAATCAAAATTGTACAAAAGCTTTTTAAAAACAACAAAAATGGTACAATATACATCAGTACATTCAAGATTGATACATCTTTATGTTTCAAGGAGGCAAGTTCAAGGACTTGTTTAATGAAAACTCGTAAAGATGGAAACTTTCAATGACATGGTGAGTATTAAAACTACTTTGGTAAAAGTTGAAAAGTTTGTAGCATATAAAATAAGAGAACGATCTCAAGAAATCAACTATTGGAGGGAATGCCAATAGTTTATCCACAATTTTGGAACCACCAACACATTGATGCCCTTCAATCATATTCAATAAGAGAGTCCATATCCTTAAATATTACTTTGGAAAGGTTGTACAAGTATAGGAGTTGTAAGAAACCATCTCAATACTACATGGAGATATGTTTTTATGCAATCATAATGCTTTAGAGATACTATGTGGCACTAGTTCAATAAGTTTGCATATCCTACAAAATCAAGTGCTATTTTTCAATTGTGGAACAAGATGAGCATAATTCAAGTTCTCCAAGAATATATACTTGGATAGTTTTAGCATGTTGACTTGGCTTAGAAAATAATTTTACGATCAATGGAGGATGAAAGAATGTTTAGCATCCTCGAGTTTTTTAAGAATAAGGTGTACAACAAGCTAAGCTTAAGCTTGGATATCTGTATGAGATTATTTGTTTTCAATACTCAAGAGAGAACTTTTTATATGATCGAGCTTTTATTGCATATTGAATATCAACTAACGGTCCATGAAATTGATATCAATACAAGGTCAATAGTGTTGACAACATCTTCAACAAATCTAAATGAAATAATGAAGTACCTAGTGCAACTAGATGGCAAGCTTGAGATATTCAAGCATTTTTCTTTGTATATAATAAACCCAAATAGAAATGCTCTTCAATAGAAAATGTAAGTTATCGTTGCACTATATCTTATGAATATATTATCTATGGATATGGAACTTTTGGTTAAGTGTAGAGTGACATCAACAATACTAGGATGGGTGACTTCCCAAGAAGGGGAGGTACAAGGGGCCCCACCCAATTTCTAACTTGCTAGATATGCTTAATGCCCCACCCTCATAAGGTGCCATCAATGGTCCAAGGTACTCTAAGTTGTAAGGTCCCCATCATGAGGAGAAGCCATATGTGAGCATGGACATTGGGTGGGTCTTGCATGAAGCATTTTGAAAAAAATCAAATGAAACAAGTGTGTTTTCTAAAAT
Source organism: Lygodium microphyllum (assembly GCF_053477565.2). Classification (NCBI taxonomy): domain Eukaryota; kingdom Viridiplantae; phylum Streptophyta; class Polypodiopsida; order Schizaeales; family Lygodiaceae; genus Lygodium; species Lygodium microphyllum. Next base: position 148,446,599 of record NC_141135.1, on the reverse strand, counting down.
CACATAGTGCCACACAAATTAATGTCTTTTTGTAGAGCTGGTAAGCGGAGTTTTCCAAGGAACATGTTCCTCAAGGAAGTAGCAAAATCATAAGCTAATGGCACAAGGTTCCACTTTTGAGTATGATTAGGCACCCGACTTTAAAAACACGAAAATTGGAGAAGTCCAAAATGAGCCTAATCAAATGGAATTTGTCATTTTCTTTGTTACATACCAAGAAATATGAATATATAATATGAAGGGAGTGAGCCCTGAAGTGGAAGCACAGCTTTGATAATTTTGTACTTCATGATTTACTTTGCTTTATTCATACTATTTTCTTTCATTAATATGGTTGAACTAACTTTTACTTATGTTTTTGCTATCTTTTTTCAACGAATTTTTTACTATTATTAGTCTAAAAACAATACTTTTAAAGCTTTATATCTTTATGAGTCTTATTGCAAGTATTAACTGTACTAATTATGAGTCCAAAAATAATAATTTTAAAGTTTTATATCTTTATGAGTCTTATTGAAAAGTATTCACTATTTGTTTTTGAGAAAATTCTACTATTATTAGTCTAAAAATAATACTTTTAAAGTTTTATATATTTGTGTGTCTCATGTGTGTGCGCGCACACATGTGTGTATATGTGTATTTGTGTGCAAGTGACAATTGAAAATTATCTTTAAAAAATTTCACTTCTCACACTGGCAATTGGAGAAAATATCCAAAAAGTAATAAGCCATCTCATTGAAAGTATTTGGCTTACCCATAGCTACTTTGTTAATATTATAAATTTAGCATGTCTTGAAACAAGAGGTGGTGGATTTATAATTGTCTCTATTTGTTCATTTTCCTTGAAAATTCTCTATCATAGGCAACCTTATAAAAGTTTAAAACCATATACTAATAACTTGGGCAGTCTTGAAATCTCCTCAATCTTGTGATAATCAATATTTGAATCTTCCTTCACTTGACCTAGCTATATGTGGACATTTGTCTAACTATCATCACCATTTCATCCATCTCATCTTCTGGTTCTTAGATCTCTGCTATTCAATCCAATTCAAGCATATACAAATGTATGTTTGTATAAAGTCTTTAGAAACACTTTTATCAATGCATATCATAAAGATTTGTTGAACTTTTGAGATGCAAATATATTGTTCAAAAAATTCCAAGCTTATACATTCAAATTGTTGTTATCCATGAACATGTATTTTTTCTTAAACAAATTTATAGTTTGTACAACATGCTTTAAAACATACTAAGTTTGTGATTGTTAAAAGAACAAATATCAAGTCTTACTAGTTGAAAATCAAGCTTGCAAACCTATAGCTTTGCTACCTCTTTCCCAAACCACTTGATGTCAAGTATGTCTGTATCCTTGGGGTCCATACCTCTCAGAAACTTCTTTCTCATGGGGTGATCATCTCCTTGAACTTTGCAACTTTGACCTCATTTGGCACTAGCCCAGATTTTTGCATTTGAAAATCCAATGTATCTTTTTTTAGCTTCTAGATTATCTTCACAACTCCATGCATCAAGCCAACTTGCTCGTCTCTCTTAGTTTTCAATGCTTCAAGAGCAATTTTTATTGCATCAAGGCATTAGCACTTTGTATCACAAGCTTTGTAGCAATAGTTGGACCTTATATTACAAATTGCTACTATATTTGCAATTGATGCAAAATAGGTGGTCAAGGAGATATCTAACATAGATCCAAAATCTTGCTTGTTCAAAAAACATATGTGCACCAATGTTTATGGGCTGGTCAAAGGTTGTGCAAATCACATCACTATAAAGATGTGGATTTTTAGCAATGAATGTCCAATCAACTACCTCACTTGGGTCATCTATCAACCTCCACTTTTCCAATTTTCTATCCAAGTTGTTTTACTTTTTGTCGGTGTATCATTAAAAAAAGTGAAAATTCACCACAAGAAAGTGGTACTCACTCACTTTTAAAACTAACAGAGCATCACTTTACATGATTTTTAGACTAATAGATACTTTTTAGCCTCAGTTATAAGGAGCTAGGGCTTGCTATAAATATGGCTAATAAGCCAAATGTAACTATCATCTTATCATTTTGTCATTCTTGGAATAACACTTCTCCAAGGACCTTCATCATCCCTTCCACTATGACATGGGTGTATACATGCCCCACCATGGCAAAGAGGTGAGTTTCTTGCCCCACCTTAGCATGAGGCGAGTTTCATGCTATAGCTCATCATTGGTTCCCAGAAACGCCATTCCTTTTCTTTTCATGTATTCATGGTTTCTTGGACATTTTCTTCATGCATGTGATAGTGAAGCGGCTTCCAACATTTCATGTATTTCATGAGTATTTTATCTTTGTGAGATGTTGCCTTTCTTACATTGGTATCAGAGCAAGTCTTTGATCAACCAAAATGTCATTATCAATCTTTTGTTTGGCTCTTTGCTTGAAAGATTTGTTACAATGGTTAAGGATGTAGTCTACATTTGGTTATTCCTTATAACTAAGACTAGGTAGTTTCTACTACATCAAACCATGATCATTTTGGAGGTTGCTGACAAGAACATAGAAGAAATGGAAATCAAAAATATATTTTAGTAGTTTTCATCATATTTTTACTTATTTTGAAGAACATTTGACAAAAGGAGAGCTACAGAAGACTAGAGGAAACTAAAGTGATCTCTACTTTTTCAAAGTAGGGTTCCATCTTCTTCTTCCACATCTCTCTAGAGCTCTTCCTTGAGCTTCTACTTTTTCAAAGTAGGTTTTCATCTTCTTCTTCCACATCTCTCTGGAGCTCTTCCTTGAGCTTCTACTTTTTCAAAGTAGGGTTTCATCTTCTTCTTCCACATCTCTCTGGAGCTCTTCCTTGAGCTTCAATGGTGGGTTTTTAAAAATATATTGTCTCTTTTACATCAATGACTTGAATTGTCTCTTTTACATCAATAACTTGAATTGTCTCTTTTACATCGATGACTTGAAATCCTCATAACCATTTTGGAGGACTTGAGACAAAATGGTGGCCATCAAGATCAGCTCAAAATGCACTATCCATAAGGAAAAGTACATGCTAAAGAAGACAATTCTTTGATCCATGATTTTTGGATAAAGCTCATTCATACTTCATCTCTTCTATTGTAAGCTCTATCTTACAAGCATAAAAGTCCTAGATAAGGTACACTAGCTTGATGCTAGAACTTTCTCTAGAAGATTAGATTATGATGTTTGGAGATCAAGTTATGATGCAAGGCAAAAAGCCTTATCCAAATGACACGAGAGAGGTGTATTTCAAGGTAGGCTTTGCAATCCTTGATGAGAAGCTCTAAGCAATAGTGCACACATTCCTCATTCAAATGCAAAATAGGACAAAAATTGCTAATTAAATCAAGAGATACATTTGTTTGTTGGAGCTAAAGCAACAATGCATCTGCCTCCTAAATCAAATGTGGATTTTTTCCAATAAATCCTTGCAAAATAAGAAAGATGTACTATATGAACTTCAAACCTCTCTATAGGAATATGGCCCATATGCACTAGAATAATGTTGCCTATGTCCATCATCATGATCATATGTATGTTGCTAGTCATACCAACACTCGGATACACCTATATTAGCCCCAATTTGTACAAGTGTAGCTGCATAGCCAATGGTGAGTCCCGCTTCTTTAACTTCTATAGGTATCTTAGAACACTAGGATGGTCATAATAATCACTAATTTTCACTTGCAAGTTCTCAATTTGTTAGGAGCTTGGAAATACTACATCTATTAACTAGCTTTCTAGAAGTTTACAAAGGCCAAGCAAATAATCACCTTCTTCACTTCTAGTTGAATGTTCCTTAACAAACTCTATTGCAGATGGATTATTGTAAGGAGAATTTACATAATCTAAACCTAACCATGCATAGTAGTCATCAAGTTCTCCAAGCAATAGTGCACAACTTCCTCTTTCAAATGCAAAACAAGACAAAAATTTCCAGTTAATTCAAGAGATGAATTTGTTTGTTGAAGTTGAAGAAACAATGCATCAACCTCCTAAATCAAATCAGGATTCTTACCAATAAATCCTTTTGCCACATGATCAATAGATATTGTATGAACTTCAAAGCTCTCTATTGTTGGAATATGGCTTGAAGTTGCAATAAACAGAGCCATTTGCTCATTAACTATCAAAAAGGAAAAGACTTTTCTCATAAACTCCTCCGTTGCAAAACCATAAATAGGTGAAAATGTCCCCCTCTTCACCAACTAGAGAAATGAGAAAGAACATGGCTTTCTTTTCACCCAATATCATCATGAAGTTTGTAGAAGACATTGTTCAAAATTGGCAAAGCACAGGTGTTTGGTCCAAGTCATGCTCTTGAGAAACTTTCTAAGGTACTAGATGGGCAAATGTTGAAAGGTTGGAGTGAACAAGCAAGTGATGTGTCAAAAGAAATGGATGGTATTGGGAGTACAAACTAAAAAGAATGCATATAGATAGTGTTACAATAACCGTGTCTCATTAGAAATGGCTATCAAAAAGCCTAACCTTCAAATCAAGGGAAAAAAGCTCAATCTTGATGCTCCTTCCTTTAAACTTTCACCTAATAACTATGTCTCATCAGTTGTATAACCTAACCTAGAGTGAGCACTCTCATATGTGTGTCCACCAATATCATGTTTCAAAACTTTTCTATTCTTCTCCTCAGAAGTAGGTTGATGAGTCAAAAGTTTAAAACTTGATGTGTAAGGTAAATCAAAGGCCACACTCAATAATGAATTCTCATCCACACCTCATGATGAAAATGAAGCCAAAGTATGGCTTATGGTCTTTGGCTGCTCTTCCAAAGTATCCAACTCATGATGTATTGGAAACAAGACTTGATGTTGAAATGCTTGTAGATTACACTGTCATGGCTCTGGATCACCTTGTGCCCTCTTGTTCCTAGAAGGATTCCACCTCTAAAACACATGCATGCAATATTAGCTGTTATTGGAGAGCTAGATTGGATGAAGGATAGAGCAATAGCATATTCAGAAGTAGTGAGAAAAGCTAATTGTTTGTTAAGGAACATTCAGTTGGACATGAAGAAGGTGATTATTTGCTTGGCCTTGTAAACTTCTAGAGAGCTAGTTAATAGATGTAGTATTTCCAAGCTCATGTGAGAAGTTGAGAACTTGCAAGTGAAAATTAGTTATTAGTATGAGCATCCTAGTGTTCTAAGCTATTTAGAGAAGTTAGAGAAGGGGGATTCACCATTGGTTGTTGTAGCTGCAATTGTACAACTTGGGGCTAGTAGAGGTGCAACCAAGTGTTTGTATGCCTAGCAACATACATATGATCATGATCATGGACATGGGCAACATTATGCTAGTGCATATGGACTTGGCCATGGCCATGAGTAGTATTATGCTAGTGAATATGGATAGCATGCATATGGGCAATGCAGTGAACGATATGAGGTACATGGAGAGTAGCCATATATTGAATTTCATGGCCAAATACATAGAGATGGATCATATCATGACCATGGACAATCATCATGAAATTTTGAGCAACATTAAGCATATGCATATGGAGAAAATGTAAGTGTATATGATGCCTATCTTTAAAAACAATAGCATGCATGTACGGATCATAATGTATCATTTATGCATTCCAAATATCCAACACCTTTTGGGATGAATTGCATGCTAGATATGAGAAAGACAAAAAGTAACTATTTAAAGATGTGACGAGCTTTGGACACGAGCTCCACCTTTGTGTCAGCAAAGGCAATCCTTGTTGATCAACAAGATTATGATAATCTTCAACATCATGATCATAGTCATTCTCACGACTTTATGGGAAAAGTTACGGGTGTGCATTATGGATATAATTATTCTTTTGATGCTATTGGAGCCCCAAGAGAGACACCAATAAAAAGGGGAATCTATTGCAAGAAAATCTATCTTGTTTCATCAACAAGCATGTTTTTCATAATTTAATCAATTACGAGAAGAAAAACAACACCAAAATTCACAAATCTTTTTGTAGCATCATATAGCAATTCTCCCATGGATTTATCACAACAAAACTTCAACACATTCTTCATATTCTTCATAGAAACCATCAAAAGAACAAGAGAACACAAAATAACGCTCCACTTTGAATGAGTCTTCATCACATAGATTTCATTTTCAATGTCTTTATAGTCTCTTTCATAATCTCTCACTCATAGATACATTGTTTTTAACATAGAAAATTGGTTATTTCTCATACTCTATCTCTCTTACATATGCTATCTCTCAATAGTACTATGTCTAATATGAAGGGTTATCAAAGCCACTACAATGTTCTTTCGTAGCTCAACAATGTCATTGTCACTTCAATCTTCACTTGAGTCTTTAGCAGCTACTTCTTCCACTCCTTTGAGAGCTACTGTGAACTTGTATTTATCTCTTCAAAAGACCAGAAAACTTTCCCAAGATATACATTCATCCCACAGAACACTTATAGAGGCATACAAAACAAAAACAGAATAAAGATAGAGGCTCTATAGAAGGTCTACAGAGGGTCAAAAATACCATACAAAAGGTCATTAGAAAGCATTCAGCTCAACTAAACCATTCAAAACCATCAATAAAAATTCAATAAGCTTCAAAACACCCTTAAATTCCATCAATCATCATTCCAACCTTTCATACAAAAAGAAATCAAAACAAAACAGAAGCTAAATAGAATCCATCATGCACTCAATAAAACCTTTTAGCACATCATATAATCATATCTCCACTTAAAATCATCACGAGCTTCTCAAATCTATTCAACCTTATCCAAAAATCTCTCAAACACTTTCAAAACCAATCAATCATCATTCAAATCATACAAAAAATACCCAAAAACACACTCATATAAACCCTTAACATATCCCCACACTTAATCAAGGAGTGTCCTTGTGACCTTAGAAAAAGAGAATAAAAGTTCAAAATAATAGCTCATCACTTTATCTTCAAATATCCAAGCAACCAAGAAGGGTCTAGCTTCATCTCTAGAAAAGAAAACTTGTATCTAATCCATTATTCAATGAAAAATCTCAAAACAAGAGATCATGAATAATAATTAATCAAACCAACCAAATTGAAACAAACTCTTAAAGGATATGAGAGTTTCTTCATCTACATTCATCCATCTATTATACTCTTGAATCTCTAAAAAATTATTTTTCTCAAACAGTTTGAATATCCAATCACAACCCCATCATAAAATAGTACACACAATACAGATATTAAACACAAAACAACCATTTGAATGGCACCTCTAAAAGAGAGATATAACATTATAAACTATCAAAATATATCTAAGGATATCAATGAAAGTGATCCCTCTTAAAAGCTTGGTAGTTTCAAAAACGATCCATGGATAGAGATTCATCTACAAAAGTCTTGGGAGGATTTTGGAGAAATTACAAGCAATACATCCTCTCCATCAATACAAGATATCGGCTAGGCTAGATCCACATTTACATTCATACACAACTTCAAGATTGACTTCTTATCATTATGGAAATGCCGGTGCATGTAGGCAAGACACTAAGCTAAGTGAGCAGTCTGTCTCACTGAAGGATCTAAAGGCTGAGAATACTTTTGAGCAAAGTGTAGATAATTTTGAAAAGCTTGACTAGCACTTATCCATTCCCTTGGAATCAGTGGCCAATTTATTTGAGGTCATGTTAAGGAATTTGTTGAACCCCATTCTCGATGTCTAAGGATCTTGAGATCATTGCATGTATAACCACTAACCAACTAAGGGGGATGAGGGATAAAAGTGGTAGGAGATGGAAGAGAAACAAGCAAGAGAGGGTGAAGAAATGGATAAGCAAAATCATAAAAGGAGAAATGGGTTAAAAAATGATAGTTTGTTAATTTAGGAAAATCAGTTAAAAAGGTTGTTAACAAATATGCTGGAAAAGTGAAAAGAATAGCTATGAATAGGGAAGGACAAGGAGGAGGAGGAAAAAAGACACGATCCTCAATAAAAGAATAGCGGTTGAAAATAGGGATTTGAGGGGCGTCTTGGGGTTGAAAAAGAAGGGGTAGAATAATTTGTGGAGTAAATGGATAAATAGAAAGGTAGGCTTTAAATCTATGGGCCATCTTTGCTAATAATAAGATAAACAAGGCACTGATGGACCTATCATAGATTTGTGATGATAGGCATAAAGGAAAGATGAATCAAATGGAGATTGTTTGGAAAGATGGGCTAAGAGATCCGCCCTCAGTTGGTTAGTGTTTTGCACAAAAAAATTATGAAAATGCGTGTACCCAAGCGTGTTGATTGTGTGTGAATAACAATTTCGCCATCTTATGGACAAGAGCACACGCCCGTCCTTACACGTGAACGATCATGAAAACGATTACATACTGTGCCTCGCGTGCAAACAACTAGAAGCGGGTTTAAAGGTGGGGGAAGGGCAAAATTTTTTACTTGGAAGGGTGTGGAATTGGGGTTTGTTTATATATAAATATATATGTCTTGTTTCTTTTCGGTGGGGCAGGTAGGGGAACATGGGGCATGTTTTTTTTTTTGGGGGGGGGGGGGGGGGGACAAGGGAAGGGATGGGGGTAGGTTGGAAATCGGGACTGCAAGTCAATGGGGGGATGGGTGGGCAAAGGGGGATTTGGACCGGGGGGGGGACAATAGGGAGGGTGGACAAGGGGGGTTGGGTCACAAGGGGTGGGTGGCCAAGGGGAAAGGGGGATAGGGGGAAGGGGTGGGGTGGGTGGTGGGAAGGAGGAGGAGGCAGAGACGGTGGCGTAGGTAATAGCAGGAATGCAACACTGGTGGAGGTGGAAGGTCTGCAGGTGGCTAGGAGGCGACAAATGCTCAGGTAGAGCAACGGCAACCACGAGGAGATAAAGGCATGGCGGGTGTCAGTGGAGTGGCAGGGCATGAAGGAAGGGGAGGAGGAAGGGAGGGAGAAGGAAAGAAAATAGGAGAAGGAGGTGGGAAGGAGGAAGAAGAAAAAGAAGAAGAAGAGAAGGAAGAAAGGAGGAGAAGGAGGAGAAGGAGAATGAAATGGCGGGAGAGAAGAAAGAAGGAGGAGGTGGAGGTGGAGGAGCTAAAAGAGAAGAAAAAGGGGAGGAGAGAGAAAGAGAGGCGTAGCAAGGGGGAGGGTGGGAGAGAGAAAGAGGGAGGGAAGAGAGTGAAGGAGATGGGGGGAACCAGATGGTTGAGGGGGGGCATTTAAATAAATTTTTTATAATTTATACTCAATATTTTTTAAATATTAATTTACAGTTAATAATCTACTCATTGTAATACTAAATGCATTAGTTTTCTATCATTCATCTACCAAATACAAGGTGACTAGTATCATACGCAATGCTTACGTATAATATATAATAAGTCATGATTATGCAACAAATAGACAATGAGAATCTATAAATAAATAAATCTAAAATTATCTTACTAATATAATATTTTTTGTAATATATATTGCATGATCCCATGGTATAAGTTGCTCCCCTTCACATTCTCAACTTTATAACCTACAAAAAAACTCACAAAATGATAAGTAAAGTTTTTTTTCAATAAGAAAAGAAGAACTTATATTTAGAAAATGAGTTGAATTTTCATGGCAGTCTCAAACTTAAGATTGGTTACCTTTTGCATTCATACTAATTTCATTGTTTTTGTGCATGTGAACTAAAGGCATTTAACAAAGTTGATGTAATGGGACTAATTAAGAAGTCGGTTGTATATGTCTCACAGTGTGGTAGAATTTAATTAGATAACAAAAGTAAATTGAGTGAGTACGTGGAAAGGTGGTAGGCCATCATAACAACATCCCAACATATGGGTAGACTTGATTCATTAAGTGCTTTAGTAAAGAAGTTAAATAGGAATAGGTCCTAACATTGATTTGATAGGTTTTGTATCATTGAACCTGACTAGGACTGTTTTAGGGCACCAAAGTTCTTTATGGGCAGAGAGGTCGAGCACACCCCTTTCATCTCTCACTCTCTTTGAATGAAGTGCAATGATAGTCTACTCTTGGCCTAAATTGATTGCAAAGTGATCCTTTGTGGTTGGGCGCTAGAATACTAATAGAGACTCCTTGGTCTTAGGTCAATTTTAGTGGATTAAGGCCATATGTTCTATCGTGAGGTGGATTTGGAAGCTGATTGAATACTTAAGTGTATAAATTCTAAGGGATCTAGATGATGTTAATTAGGATAGGCATCCATGCAATTACCATATATCCTCTACCCCCTAGCTCGACTAGGAGTGAGTATGTTACATAATTGTGCCATTGTACATGCTCTATGGATAAATGACACTTCCATCAAATTGTTTACTTACATTGTTTACATGGATGTGGGACAAACGTCACTTTCATTGAATTGCTATTAGGAAATTTTAGACTAAAAAATGGACTTTTTAGGAGGTTTGACTCACTCACCCTCTTCAAAAATCGAGACACCGTGAAATTTTTGCAAACGTACTCTAAATTTGTCGGACCCTGGATATTTAGAATGTACCCTATAAGCTCTTTCTATTGATCTATAGTATACTATGAGATTCTCCATATTTCAAAATATTCCAAATTGATGCAACCCCTTGATGTGATATCCATCCTTTGATGGATGTCACATCAAGGTGTCACCCTCCAATTGAAGGATGGATGTCACATCAAGGGGTCACATCAATTTGAAATATTTTAAAATATGGAGAATCTCATAGCATACTATAGATCAATGGAAAGAGCTCGAAGAGTACATTCTAAATATCCAAGGCTTAACAAATTTGGAGTTTGTTTGCAAAAATTTCAAAGTTGCCCTATTTTTTAGGAGAGAGAGTCAAATCTCCTAAAAGGCCCATTTTCAAGTCCAAAATTTTCCCAATGTCACTTATATTATTTGCATGGATATGGGATATGCTGATTGAGTTATATCTCTCAATCTCCAATATATCAGTCTTCATTGCTACTCATTTTTACTACAATGCAAGTAAGAGCAAAATTTTTACTACTCTACTACTCTCTTACTTATTCTCTTTTACTCACTCTATCTTCGACTCTCTCCCTTGATATGTTAGTCTTTGTCGCCACTCATTTTTTATACAATATAAGTAAGGTCAAAATTTTTATTACTCTACTACTCTCTTACTCTATCTTTGTCTCTCTCTAACTCTCTCTCTCTCTCTCTCTCTCTCTCCCCCATTCTCTCTCACCTACTCTCTTTCTCTCTCCTTTTCTTTTGCATTCTCTCTCTTACCTTCTCTCTCTTTGTCATGTGCCTATCTTTTGGCATCACATTTTAGTGGTCCATCGAGGAACTATCCTAGACAGCTTCACCCGGCATTCGTGAGAATAAACCGTCTAGGTTTCCTAGAGCCCACCCCATAACGGAAGGTACTGGTCATTCCCACGAGGATTAACATGCAAGCTCGGGGTCCTAATTTGAAAACTAAGGTCTCAATACATTAGCTAGCTCCATCAGAGGTGTGCCACAAGGGCTTCTCATCCAACTGGAGAGATCATAGTTACCCTTGATTGATGGAGAGCAATACTTTTTTCCAATAATTGGTTAGGATAATTCAGGGAACCTTAACGGAGGTCTAGCACAGTTGCCGCACCTTTCCCCTAAGATAATTTCCAATCAAGGTTTTAAGGCATGACCCTAGGTAAGTCAATGCTTAGCTCTGCCTAATTTTTCCTAATTAACGTTTCGTTCAATCTCTTGAGAGAAGCTCCTAGCTTACCAACACCACCCATCCATAGGACGGATCTGTCAGGGATCTCGCCCACCCACTTTCCACAAATGGTTTGCTTTAGTTTTCTAATTACCTATTACATTAAGTTATGGTATATAAAAGCAGCTTCATTAATTAACCCGCTATCACAGGTTCCTTCGCATAATTTTATGGCACAACACAAAGACAAAGAAAATAATCTTTTGGAAAAACATATTTATTTATTATTTTGAAAAGTTATTTATGATGATTTTCCCCTTCTACGTATGTAGAAGATAAACCTCCATTTACCGAAAAATCCCTTCTGTCTCTGCAGAAGAAAATAAACCCTCTAAGATTTCCATCCCTTCACTACCAAGGACTAGAGCCCCAAGACAGACACCAAGGAAAATAAGTTTCCACTGCAAGAAAATCTATCTTGTAACATCAACAAGCTTTTATTTAATTCTTTTGATGACCAAAACAAAGAAAACAACAAATCTTCACACATCATCATAATAGATATCTCCCACGGATTTGATAGAATCAACCATAATCTTCAACTTCTTCACAGAATCCTTCAGTAGAACAAGGAACATAAAGGAATACACCATTTTTGAATGGAAATCAATCACATATTCATCTTCAATGTCTTCATAGTTTTCTCTCTCAATCTCTCATATACGGATACATTGTTTTAATAGAATTGGCTATCTCTGGCTCTCTCTCTCTCTCTCTCTCTCTCTCTCTCTCTCTCTCTCTCTCTCAATAGTACGTCATCTCCTCACTACAATACTCAATAATAACTCTCAATAATCATTCTTAGGTCATGGATGCACCTCCCAAGAGGTATGTCTAATGCGAAGAGGCACCAGAGCCACTACAATGTCTCTTCATAGCTCACTACTGTCACTATCACTTCAGTCTTCTCTTCAGTCTTCAGTAGTTGTTTCTTCCATTTGTTTTAACTCTTTTAAACTTAGATTCATCCTTTCCAAAAGTTAGAAAACTTTTTCAAAGTCACACATACATTCTATAGAATACTTATAGAAGATCTACAGAACAAAACTGAACAAGAACAGAGCAGAGACAAAGCAGAGACAAAGGGTCTACAGAAGGTTTACAGAGGGTTACAGAAGGTCATCATAGAATATCAAATCCTCATAAATCGTACTAAAACCATTCCAAACTATCAAAAACTATTCAATAAGCTTTCAAAATATTTCAACCTTCATCAATCATCAATCTATGCTTCATACAGAAGAAAATCAGAACAAAACAGAGGCTAAACAGAAGGTATCAAAATCAATCGAAATCTCAAAAGAACCTATCAGAACATCACATAGCTTCATATTTCTACTAAAAATCATCAGGAACTTCCAAAAAATTATCAATATAATCCAAAACACGCTCAAACACGTCCATTAACAACCATACATCACTCTAAATCCATCAAAAATCAATCATTCAGACCTAAAAAACAACAAAAATCAGTCAAAATTTCAATCTTTTTTCACTCTCAACATATCCCCACACTTAGAAAGGAAGCGTCCTCGTGACCTAAGGAAAAGAAGAATATAAGTTCACTAAAGAGCTGAATTTGATCTTCTTTAGTATCTTCAACAATCACTCCACCACGACCCCAACTTATCACCTGCATCTCTAGAAAAGAATACTACTAAAGGAAAACTTCGTTATTCATTCACATATCTGATAAACAATAAAAAGTCATGACAAATTTGTAAAGGATATAAGAGGTTCTTCAGCTTTCCATCGTAGGCTTGCCATCCACCATGACCATCAATAGTTGAAAAGAGAGCTCTCGAACAAATTTTTCAACCAGCACGAACTCATCACATACAAATTAATGCAACACACACACAAACACAACCATCTGAATGGAACCTCCAAAAGATGTCTCATTAAGAAGCACAAAAGATACATTCAGGGGTATCAATGAAGATGATCCCTCTTGAAGGCTTGATAATTACGAAAGCGATCTAGGGATAAAGACTCATCTACAAAAGATTTTGGAGGATTCTGAAAGAATTGAAGGCAGCACATTCGTTCTAGCAAAACAAGATATCTGCTAGGTAGACAAAGGGCATGAAAATATAGGACATCCAACTGTTAGGAATCAATGTTCACATTGACATTCATACAAAGCTTTGGAATGACCTTTTGATCGTTATGGGAATGCCTATGCATATATGCTAAGTACCAAGCAAAATGGGCTCTCAATCTCACTAAAGGATCTAGAGATTGTGAATATTGTTGAGAAAAATGGAGGTAATTTTGGTATGCTTGACTAGCAATTGTCTAATCTCCTGGAATTAATGGCCAATTAATCTATGGCCCCATGAGAGAATCAGCTGAGCTCGGTCCTCTTCTTCTCGGAATTTGCTAATCAAATCCTTCGCACCCACTAACCAATTGAGGGGGTTGAGAAAAAGAAGTGCCAGGAGATGGAAGTGGAATAAGTAAAAGAGGATGAAGAGATGGATAGGCAAAATCATAAAATGAGGAATAAGCCAAAGAAGGAGTGGTTGAAAATTTAAGTGAATCAGTTAGGAAAGGTGTCAATTGATAAGCAAGAAAAGTAAAAGGTATATGGATAGATGGAGAAGGACATGGCGGAGAAGGGGAAAAACTCGATCTTCAATGAAAGAACAATAGGTAAAGATTGGAATTTGAGGAAAACCCTGAGGTCGAAAAAGGAGAGGTAAGATAGCTGCTGAGTTGGATTGATAAAGGGAAAAATAAGCATCATAGTGATGGGCCATTTGTTGATAGTACAATAAGCTAAAAACAGAGGGACCTAAAACAGATCGTCAATTGTAGACATCAAAGAAGGATGAATCAAATGGATGGTTCTTGGAAAGATAAGCTAGGAGATCCACCCTCAGTTGATTAGTACTCTGCACATAAGTAGAAGCTCTATTTTGGAGTTGGTTTAGGACTACAGAATCAATCATTGAATGCCATGAAGTGTCAGGGCAAGTAGCCACTTTAGAAGAATAGCACTGGAACATGTCATCTATCCTCAACTCCAAATGGTTCACATATAAGGTAGCTTGTAAGGTAGCTTGTAAGACCACATCTCCCACATACCAAGCTAGATCTACATCATCTGAAATTAACAGATCACCTCGTAGATACATATAAGACAGCAACATGGTATGCATCGTCATAGAATCTTCAAAGACCATTCGGACAACTTTTGTCAGCAAATCAGAAGACCAAGCCCCACTCCAAACAACTTCTGTTAGAGGAATGGACCGTGACTGTGTGAGTTGGTCCTGCAACTGCTTAATCTGGGAATCTTGGGATTCCAATGTATGGTGAGCAGTCTGCAAAGCTAACAGTTTCATATCTAAAAGAGTCTTAAACTCTTGAGCTTCTTTGGACATTTTCTCTTTCTCTTCTGAAACTCTAGTGACCTCTAACTAAGCCTCTGCTAACTGAATTTTCAAATAAGATATTTCTTCTCTCTGGGTCTCAATCATTTGTGTCTGCTGCTCCATCTGCTTAAATAGATCGACAAGAGTGTCTTTAGCAGAGGCTAACTCTGTGGTTGCCTTATGCATCTGGTCTTTCATTGCATCAATTCTTCATAGAAAGAAGCATATAATTGTTGAACACAAGCTGTCACTGAGAGTTAAATAGAACTCTAGATGTCGTTACAAAGGAAAGGAATGGCATCCCTTGATACTAAACTATTTAGCAAAGAAACTGATACTTCCAAAGAACCCTCTCAATGTGCCTTGAATAAGTTGTTACATGTGAGGTAGGCAGGGAGGTCACTTCTAGAGGTAGCAGGAACTGTTACTGAAGGAATGACTGGTGGAACTTTCTCTGCTACACGCTTCAAGCGCTTCCGTTGAATGATCAATGGAGGAGGGGAATCAAGATCCTCTATGTCAATGGGTTCTGAATCCTCTAAAGGTAGAGGGAGAGGGACTTGATCAGATGGAGGAGGAGGAAGAACACCCTTCTTAAGGCCTAAATATGTCAAGAAAGCATATAAATATGAACCATAAGTTACATTGGTAACATTCCCTCTGGTCACTTTGACAAAATGTTGGTCCATCTTCGTAAGAAGGTAAGTACTCCAGTCAATGGCAGCCCCTTTTAACACCATCCTGGAAGTTGTGAAGAGCTCCTTAGACAAATAGTGGGATGGTGTCTTGGCAGGCATGAACCTATCTTAGAGAAATTAGCAGACTAGCTTCTAGAGAGGATCAATAATCATTGAGAAAGACACTCCTGAAGTGTTAATCACCTTCTTGACATCAAGGACCTCTTTGGTCTACTTTAGTAACAGCTTGAGAATCTCGTCATTTGAGAATAACTGTCTGGCTGTAACAAAGGGTTTTCCTTTGTAGGGAAGAGACAAAGCCTTCCCTAGCCCTCTAGGTGTCAAAACCATGGAAGTACCACGAACCAAGCCATGACGCAAGAAACTCATCACATAGGAGTGGATCGTCCAGAATCAAAGGGAGTGAAGCAGCCACAAAAGTTGCAAGGCCTGCTTTCGCGATAGGCTCAAAAGTCTGTAGGGAAGAATAATCCCTACTGATCAATAGGACATATTGAATAGGAGGAGGGGCTTGAGACGCCATTCAGATGGAATATACACACACCACAAACACAGACAATCACAGAGAATGCCTGCAAAACAACAAAATAGCTATAAAAAAGAAATCGATCAAAATAAACACACACAAACGTAACTAACCAATTGACCACCCTAGACAACCCACATCCTAGAAAAAATTCGGCATGACCCCTACACATATGTGACCGAAAGCTTCATCCTATGCAACAAGTAGGCACCCAAGACCCCGTGTCAGTAAAAAAAAAAAAAGAAAACTACAGACCGCACCCATAATCGTATCACACAATCAAACCATAATACCTCAAAAACCTAATTAGGACATAACCAGAACTTTGATAAACAATATTAGCTTAAAGGACTATACGTGCCCATCGCACGAAGCGTATTTATTAAAAAGGAGAAAAAGTGCAGTGAGGGAAATGATTTTAATGAAGGGTTCATTTTAATTAATTATTAACAATGGTTGAAATTTTATTAGGTTGTAAACCTTAATAAGAAAACGGCGGTGCATTTTTAAATTGTTAGTTACAATTTATTAATGTGACATGGTGCTTTTAACGAAACCCGGACTGCGATCCCCATACTCAGGTCTCTAAATGCATATTCATTGATTAAAAATTTAATGTGTCCGAAGCGCTCTTCTTTTTTAGCGCGTGCATTTTTGTGACGGTTGGTTCATTTTTATTTAAAAATTAAAGTGTCTTTGAAGCGCACGTAGTGCGTAGAAAGTGAATGGCGGGTTGATTTGAATTTATTAGAAAAATGTGTGTTTAGCACAAGCACGTGTGAAAAAGTGGGTGAATAAAGTTTATTTTAACAATTAACTGTGGTTAAGGAATGACAAAAAATAAATAAAGCATAAAAAATAGATAATTGGTAGGGGTATGTATACAAGAGACTGAGGGCGCACTAAGTAATCCCAAATTCAAGGAATCCAATAAAAAAAGCAAAAACCACTCACTAGAAAAAATAAAACACCTTAGTTTTTTTTTAAAAAAATCAAGGCAATGTTAGGGGGATCACATTTGGTTTAGGCAATGTTCATTAGTGTTTGGGTGATATTATTATGAGTATTATCATTATTTTAATTATAATTTAGGTGTATTTTGATTTTGTATTTTGTGTTTATTTGGTATATTTTTTATTTTAAAATGTTTGATTTATTAGAGTATCAATCAAACCTAATTGAAAATGAAACCTTCAAGCTTCAATAATAGATTTGTAATTTTTTTAATTATTTTGTAATTTGGCACCTTATTATTTTTTTTGAAAATAATTTTTAATGAATTTAGATTAAAAGTTTATCATTTGGGTCCAAAAATAATAGGATGATCATGTGCAAAGATGTTTTCAGCTTATAAAATATTCCAAAAGCAATCAAATACATTGATGGATTTTTTTGTGATTTTTTAAAATTTAATTTTGATTTTTAATAATTTTTTCTCAATTTTTAATGAATTTTAAAAGGATTTTAAATATTATTAATTTTTTGCGATTAATTATTTATATTATAATCAGCGAGATCAACTAAAAAATTACCCAATATAAGAATGTATTTTTTAGTAATTTTTTTATTTTTAATTGAATTTTTATGAAGTTTTAATGTTTTTAAGTGTTTTTAAGTTTTTTTTGGTATTTTGTATTTTTCTCGAGTTTGGTGGAAAATCAAAAGAAATACTCGGGCTGTGTGTGAACAGCTGTGTGTGCTCGGGGATGGCACGCACCACCGCACGGAGAAGACCAAACGCGCGTCCTCGCGCGTGAACAGTCGCGGGCAGCTCCCGTACGCACAGGCACACTTGGACGCCCGCGCTGCGTGTGGAGAGTGGGGGTAGAGTGGGGTAGGGGTAGGAAAGGGGGCAGGTTAGCTAAGTAAAGTAGTTAAGCTAAGTAAGTTAGGTTAGGTAAGTTAATTAGGTGAGCTAAGTTAATTAGGGTAACTAAGTTAATTATGTTAGTTAAGTTAATTAGGTTAGTTAAGTAAATTAGCTAAGTTAAGTGAATTAGGTAAATTAAGTAAATGAGGTTAGTTAACTAACCAAAGGATGGTTAGGAGAAGGAAGGAAGAGGAACGAAGAGGAAGAGGAGGCTGGCGGTGGAGAAGAGGGAGGGAGGGGAGGAGAAGGCAAGGAGGAGGAGTGGCGGAGATGGGGCGGAGGGGAGGAGAGGGCGACGGAGAAGAGTGGCGATGGAGGAGAAGGCGGTGGAGAGGAGGAAGGGTGGCGAGAGGAGGGAGGTGAGGAGCGGTGGTGGTGGAGGCGAGGAGGAGGAGAGGTGGCGGAGATGGGGCGGAGGGGAGGAGAGGGCGACGGAGAAGAGTGGCGAGGAAGGAGAAGGCAGTGTGATGAAGTGGTGAGGGGAGGAGAAGGCGGTGCGAGGAGAAGGAGCCACGATGGAGAGGGAGGGAGGGGAGGAGAGGGGCCGCGATGAGAAGGAGCTGCGATGGAGAGGGAGGGAGGCACTACAGAAGGAGGGCCGCAATGAGGAAGGAGAGGGCCGCGATGAGGAACGAGAGGGAGGAAATGATGGAGGAAGAGGAGGTTGGAGGGTGCGGTCGAACGAACAAGGTGGTTTTTTTAAAAAATAAAAATAAAATTTGTGTTTGTTTTTGTTTTTTTTTTAAATTTTTAATTTTTAATGTTTGTTTGGGTGTTTTTTGTTGTTTTGTGTTGTCTATTTTCTCTCTCTCGTTTTTTTTTGTTTATTTATTTATTTATTATTATTTTGTTTGTTTAATTTTTGTGTTGTTTTTTTGTTTGTGTTTTTAAAAAATATATTTGTGGTTGTTTCGGGGATTTGTGTTTTTCTCTTTTTTTTTTTGCTTTGGTTGTTTTATTTCTCGTGTTTGTCTTTTTTTTTTCTTTTTTTTTGTGAAATCCATTAAAAAGTGAGCAAGTAAAAAATTTTGCATTGACGGGATCAGACGGGGCGGGGACGGCAACATGCAAGGCACAAAGGCCATGAAGGCATCCCGAGGCGCTTAAAACCAAAAACAGGTGCGTTCACACGTGACACGAGAGACGCGGCCACACGTCAAGAAGAAGAAAAATTGATAAAACCCAAACCATACACCGGATTGAAGGAGCGTAAAAAGGAAAAATGTGCCGAGAGACGAGGGGAAGATGATAGAAACATGCAACACTGGTTGCGAGGGAAAATCAGGGTATTAACATGGAAAAAACACGAAAAATGGCTCTAAAAATACATACGAGGATTAATATGGAAAAATCCACTCACCGGAACACAGGGCGAAAAGAAGGAAAAATGTGCCAAATAATGTGCCCGACAAACTTATCACGTCAACACACGGTTTTGATCGAGAGAGGACGCGTTCACATAGAAAAACCTAAAAAAAAGAACCCAAAAAGGGATTCATAAATTAATATGGAATGATCCGGGCACCAGAATAGAGGATAGTAAAAAGAAAAAATGTCGAGAAAAATATAATTGTCAGGGCTATCACATCAAATATCGGTTCGGATGGGGTTAAAAGGCGTTCGCATGGAAGAAACAAGAAAAGCGCGCTAAAAACACCAATGAAAATTAATAACAAAAAATCCAGATGACGAAACAAGGCAAAGAAAGAAGAAAATTTGTGCATGAAGGGTGGCCGGACAAGGCGATCTAGTCAGAATGGAATTCCGTAAAGAGTAGGGTAGGTTCACATGGAAAAAGAGCAAAACAACGCACGAAAAAAGACATGAAAACGCGCAAAAATGAATAACGGACAACCCGTATAACGAAAGAACGGGGTGTAAAAAGAAAATGGGTCCACAAGAAGGCGAGGACAGGGCTGGTACGTTAGATTATTGTTTTGAAGCAAGAAGGACACATTCACATGGAAATATATCCAAGGAGCGGGAATTGCTTCAAAAATTAATAACTAAAAAACGATAAGACGGAACAAGGGGATGTAAAAAGGAAAAGTGTGGTAGTCAAAGGGAGGAACTGGGTTATGACATTAGATATTAGGTCCAGTGAATGTAGGATGCATTCACATAGAAAAACATAAAACTGTTCAAAATGGGATAGTGGATGAACCGTAAGTCGGAACAAGGGTATATATAAAGGAAAGACGACCAGTTTGAAGGGAAGGCTATAAGGTTGGATGTGAGTCTCAGTGAACGCAGGGTGCGTTCTCATGGAAAATCGCCCAATGTATGAGAAATGCGTCAAAAAGTAATAACTCTAGAACCATCAGTCGGAACAAGGGTTGGTAAAAAGGAAAAATGGGGAGTTCGAAGGGATAAACGGAGCTATAAAGTTGGATTTGGATTCCAGTGAACATAGGATGCGATCGCATGCCAAATGTTAAAACAAGGGATAAAGGGAAATAGGGAAGGAACGGCCCAAAGGGTGGGGTAAAGTTAGACAGGTGGTTGGGAAAGGGACCCCATGAGGGCAGAAAGAGGTCATGGCATACATGCATGATCAACTTGAGGCATATGCAGGGGGTATGCACATTAGACGCATAGAGACGTGTCTCCACACTTAAAACCTTAACGGACAGAGTAGATTAATCGACACGGCCATAGACTTGTCAACCAACTGGACGCTGGCGTCCCCACACTTAAGACATCACATACACTTGGAAACAGAAAAGTAGGGTTATAAACACTTGTCCCGTTTCGCAGATGGTCGAAGGAACTGACACTACTACAGAAGGGTGGGTGTTGGCTGCAGGAGAGATACCACGGCTCGCTCCAGCGTTCAGCTAGCATGGCACGGACCATGCAGCAGCACCCAGGGAGGTAGGTGGTTGAGGAAGTCCATCGGGGGAGGTGTCGTTGACAAAAGATAGTCACTCAACTCATTGGCACTCAAATGGGGTGAGAGAACAGTCACTCGCTCCATAACTTACATCACTCAAGGTAATATTGATGGAAACCCAAATCTCACACCCAGTTTAGGAATCAACAAGGGGGTGGTGTAGGGGGGAGTATGCTAGGGTGCACAATTGATGGTGCATCAGTGCATCCAACCCGTCTAGCATAGGTGCAAGGAGGAAGGCCAGGGAGCCTTGTAGTGCAATGTTCAGAACAGAGTGACGTATCCTGTGCTGATGGCAGAGACCCATCCCGTGGGTGTAGCGGGAAACGAAAACGTACCTGACTCCAATGGTCATAACGTCCCTCAATCCTCACCTCTCAATACTTGATTGAAGAAACATCCATCACACTCAGCCTACCCTCTGTCTCATGCTCTATTGAAAGATACAGAGGGTAGCCCATTCCTGAAACCCATTAATGTAATCCTCACTGTCACTTATGCAGAGGTTGTATGCCTTGTCCGCATTTGATGGTGCAACTGTGCATCCCGCCCGGTATCAACATACAGTGCTAGAAGGAAGGCTAGGGAGCCTTATGGTGCAATGCACAGGAACAGATCATGCGTTGTGCATTGAGAGGCCCAACCTGAGCGTGCAACACTCTGTTCACACATATCACCTCTCATTTGATTTGAGGGGAAAAACTGGTCACTTACCCCACCCTCTGTCTCACGCTCTGATAGATACAGAGGGTAGCCCATACACATGTCCCCATCCTGTTATGATGAAAGCTCACATTAGTCAGAGGGTTGGTGATGAAGATCATGTTTGCAGTTATTGTCATCAGGATCTTGAAGACAAGATGTACCCAGGGAGGCAGCCAACAAGTCTCGTACTTCAATGATTTGTAAGAAAGGTCATCTGTTAAGAAGGACAGACGGATTGATATTGCAGAGACAACGCGCCAAGGGAGGTGGCTTCAAATTACTTGTTGGAAAGGTTCTGCTATTGAGTCAGCTATCCTGAACTGCGGGGCATTACCACCTTTTCCACAGTCAGCTTCCCGCCCAAGGGTGTACCAGAAAACTTGCCAAATCTCGAATCATAGGCTAGGACAAGATCACCTTCTTTGAACTCCTTGTGCTTGATAAAACTGTCATGATAGGCCTTGCGTCACGCTTGAGTGGTTTCCATGTACTGTAGGGCCATCCGCCGTATCTCATCTAAGCATTCCAAGTGCAGGAGGCGGCGTTGCAGTGACTCATCATCTCCCAAGCATTCTTTAACTGCCACTCGCAAAGAGGGTAATTCCAGTTTAACAGGGAAGACGACTTCTGTACCTTACACTAGCTGGAAAGGGGTCTGTCCTGTAGCTGCCTTATGGGAGGTTCTGTATGCCCTGAGGGCCTCTATAAGTCGATCGTCCCAGTCATAACGATGTGCGGCAATTGTTCTTGTTAGGATCGAGCACAGGATGCGATTGGTGACTTCAACTTGGCTGTTGGCTCTGGAGTAGTAAGGAGTGGACTTACGATGGCGGATCTTATACAGCTCTGTTAGCTCCTCCATGATTTTATTAAGAAAATGAGTACCTCTATCACTTACCAACTCGAGGGGACTGCCAAAACTGGTGATAATATTCTCGTACATGAATAAGGCTACGTTGTTACCATCATCCCGCTTCAGAGTTTTAGCTTCACACCACTTTGTGACATAATCTGTACATACTAAGATGTATCTCTTCTGTTTCCGTCTGGTAGGTAGATCAATGGGACCCACAAAATCAATCCCCCACTACTCGAACAGCTTTAGGGGAAGAATAGGTTGCAGTGGCATGGCACTTGTTTTGGTGGGTTTCCCCATTCGCTGACAAGCATCACATCTTTTACAATAGTCATATGCATCCTTGTGGAGGGTCGGCCACCAGTATCCTGCTAGTAGAGCCTTCCTAGCTGTCGCTTCTCCTGCGAAGTGTCTACCACATGGTTCGTCATGGCATGCTTTCAATACTATGCCGATTTCATCCCCTACAACACATCTTTGCAGCACTTCATCTTTGCCTCTCTTGTATAGTGCACCGCCTATCAAGGTGTAGGGGCTGATTCTAACAGAAGCTTCTTCTTCTCACAGCTTGAGATGCTAGGAGGATACTGTTGAGTTGCCAAGGGGTTGGCTATGTCTGCATACCAGGGAGTAACTGTTTCAACTAGAAACAATAAAGCATCAAGAAGGTTTGGATCATCCTGTTCCTCTTCTACAATTTGAGGGATCCGTAATAGATGATCGGCTAGGACATGGGAACAGCCAAGCTTAGTGAGCACTTAAAAATCAAACTCCTGGAATAGGAGCAACCATCTCATCCGTCTTCCTTTAACATCTGCTTTGTTCATCAGGAAGGACAGGGCTTCATGATCCACATAGAACTTGAAATGTGTTGACAATAGATAGTGTCAAAACTTCTCTAGTGCAAACACCATTGCCAAGCACTCAAGCTCTGTCACTATGTAGTTCGGTTCCCTATCACTGGCCTTCCAGCTTGCATAATATATTGGTTGATCTAATTTAGAGGGACCCTTTTGACATAGGACAACACCTAGCCCTTCAACTGATGCATCTGTGTGCACATGAAACTCCTTCATCCAAACAGGAGGTTGTAAGATAGGTGCTTGGATAAGGCACTGTTTTAAGGTATTAAAGGCTTTTTCATAGTCATCAGTCCAAAGAAAATCCGCATCTTTCCTTAGGAGCTTGTGCAGAGGGGCTGCCTTGGTTGCAAAATGTGCAATAAATCTTCTATAGTAGCCCACATGACCAAGAAATCCTCTCAATTGCTTGAGGTTTGTTGGTGCTATCAAGGCGGTAATCTTCCCAATCTTCGTCAGGTCTGTTGCAATCCCTTGTGCATAGACAATATGGCCCAAAAGAACTCCCGATGAGATGCCAAAGACACATTTGTCGGGGTTGAAAGAAATCCCATACTCTCGGAATCTATCAAAACATTGCTCTAGGTGGTCCCCAATGCTCACGAATTAAGTTATAGACACAAAAGTCATCAAGATACACCTCAATGAAATCATGAAGATGATTGTGGAAGGCAGCCATCATTACTCATTGGAAGATGGTAGGAGCATTAAAGAGCCCAAATGGCATCACTCTGTAGACATAGGTCCCCCATTCTGTGGTGAAGGTTGTTTTGAATTGGTCCTCTTCTGCAATTTGGACTTGGTTATATCCGCTGAATCCATCCAAGAGGGAATAGAGCTCATGGCATGCCACTGTGTCCAATAGTTGTCTATAAAAGGGATAGGGAAATGATCCTTCTTCGTCTTCGAATTGAGCTTTTGAAAGTCCACACATATTCGAAGTTTCCCGTTCTTCTTTGGTACTACCACAATGGGCGAAACCCATTCACTGTAAGCCACGGGATAAATGAACTCGGCTTCAAGAAGTTTCAATAATTCCGCCTTCACCAGAGCAGAATAATTAAGATTCATACGCCTTTGTCTTTGCCTTACAGGTTTGGCATCAAGCTCTAGGTCAATGTGATGTTGGCATACTGTGGAATCAATCCCCTTTAGGTCTTTGTACAACCAAGCAAACACATCTAAGTTCTCCTTTAGTAAGTCTCGCAAGATCACTAGTTCTTCTTCTAGAAGATTGAGACCCACTTTTAGGTGGCGTTCAGTACCGTCAGTATCCAGGAATGTTATTTTCCTTTCACCTTCCACTTCGCTGATGAATGTCCCAAGGATTGCTTCTGGATAGGTCTGACTCTTTCAAGGGAGTAGTGTCATCGTTTGATGTTCCACTATAACCAGTGTCCTCCTTCTGATCAGATGATTCATTTGTTTGTTTTGATTGCTAGAAGGGTATCAGAGCTTTGTTTGCTTCTATGTGAGTGGTGATTTCTTCTGGACTTAGGGATTCATATTCAGAGGATGCGTCTAGGAATGTCACATAGCACAAACCTTTTAGAAGCCCAGGCTTTGATAGCTCTGGCTTCTGTTGGCAGGGGGCATCATCATCATCTTTTCTCTGGACTAAATGGTCAGGGTGACAGGAGCCATTGGTGAACTTAATTTTTATGCCTTTGATCCATTGCTTATGCAGATTCTGCATACTTTGTGGTCCATTGGTCAACCCAAATGGAACCATGGTCATTTCCTCCAACACCCCGAGATCTTTGGCCTCTAAGGTCTCTCTAGGGCCATCAACAAGATCGTTCACTATCAGAGGACCTTCTTCAATTGCACTTTCATAATCTGCTTCATTTTCTTCCTCATCATTTTCATCCTCTTCCTTTGGAGGCTTTGTCTCTACTTCTGTAGAGGCTCTGTAGAAGAAGAACAGATCTTCTGTCTCTGTGTCTGTTTCTACTTCTGCTTCTGCCTCTGTCTCTGTCTCTGCTATTGTCTTTGCAACTGCCATGTAACAAGGAGAACAATACATCCATGCTTCTATTTCACTGTCAGAGGTGATTTCAGAAGTCAATTCTAGTTGAGGCAAGAGGTATTCTCCCATGGACAAGGACTTTGCTTCCCTTGGTAGTTAGCTTACAGTGCCCACTATTAGGGACTGTGCCTCTGTTTTCTTGGAAAAGATGTGCTTAACAGCCTCTTCGTCTCTTGATGTACCATCTATTACTTCGTTGGAGGAGTCAGTTAGGACTTTAATGGATGTGGATCCATTACCTTTTTGTGATCCATACAATTTCAACACCACTTTGTTGGGTCCTCTGCCTAGGGTTAGGGTTCCTTTGAACCAGTCCATCCTGGCTCTTGCTTCAAAAAGCCAAGGTCTTCCCAATAGGAGAGGGTATGAGGTCCCATAAGAATTTGGTTTAACCACCACATAGGTCAGCCAGTAATCTTTCCTGCAAGGGTTGTTTTTACGTATGGGAGGATGCCCAACGGTTTAATTCTGCTTTGATCTACCAATCTGATAAGCCACTGTATAGGTTGAATTCCTTGCAATCCTAAGTCCTTCATTGTCACATCCGTCATTATGTTTACTAATGAGCCTCCATCAATCAATGCATTTGAAATAAAGCATCATTCTATCCATACACTAATCTCTGGGGTTCCATGATCTAGGAAAGCGTTAGCCACATCTACTTCCTTTGCAGATTCTACGCCTCTGTTGGACTTTATTGTTGTTGGGGGAGCAATCCTTAGTCCGCGTCTTCTTGTCAAGATGCTTTTGAATTTCTTTCGGCAGCTGGGAGACAGCATCAGCAACTATCGCAATGTTAAGTTAGGTTTAAAAGTGTCTAGGTCTTTTACCAAGTCATAATCTTTGATAGGATCCACGGGCTTCTCCAACCTGGTGGGGAATGGGGCTACATCCATTTTCATCTTTCCTTTTTCTTCTAGCAATGGCAGTATCGGAATTTCTTGTGTTTCTGGAAGTGCTTCTGTATCGTCTATCCCCTAGACCTCTGGTCCTATTTCTGGGACTGTCTCTGTGACTCTCTACGGCACTACAGTGCTCTGTACTGCACTGTTATGTCCTATACTGCTCTATTCCTCTGTTGGCAGGTTGAACTTCACAGTCTTGGCAGGGGAATTATTTTCGTTCTAAACAACTGGCTCCTTCTTCTTGGTGCGTGTGACAGTGGCAACTTCCAACTCTACCAAATTGGAGACAGTCTCTTGTACCTTCTGTTGGCTATCAGTAGCATTGGCCTTGACGGGGGCTGGACTTGGACAGTCCTTTGCAGTGTGGCCTTCTTCTTTGCATCGGCTACATAAGGGCTTGTAATCCACAGATCCTCTAGGGTTTGGACAATTCGGGGAGATATGACTCTTTTCTCCACACCTGTAACATTCCACCTCTGATCTCTGACTGTCATCCTCTGTAACTTTGAGAGGGAAATCTCCTTGGACCAAAATTAGGACCAAACTCCCTAGGTTTTGGTCCAATATCTTGTGTTGTGCATTTTCATCTTTCTGTCTTTGCTCTTACATCTTTTTCAGAGAGCAAATATCCTATGTATGGTTCTTTCGCAAATAGTAGGAACAAAAGGCTCCAAGAATGGTTGGTTTTTGGGTACATTTAGTGGCTAAATGTCCCGCTTGATGACACTTTTTGCACCATGTATTAGAGCGCATCACGTCTCTCCCAGCTCCCATAGGGGTGGATATATTGGTGATATTCACCTTTAGCATCTGTAGGTGCTCTGTAATCACATCCATAAGCTCTTCTTGATACTTGCAACTGAGTTGGATAAGTAGTCCTTTAGATTTTCACCTCCTGAAGTACTTGTAGTAGGGTTTTAGGAAGCTTCTATAATTACTGCATACACTGGTTGGGTTGATCCAAAGGGTCCTCTGTTCTGGTGTTGATTCAGAGCTCCTGTTGAGACTTGGGATTGTTGATTCCAATTGGTAGGGTTCCAATGTTGTTGAGTCGCCATTGGAGGAATTGTTTGAGGCCACTATTGTTGTGGTTGAACCATCATTTAAGGCATTGTCATCTGTGGTGACCACAGTGGACTAGGTGCACTATATTGCCGCACTGTTTGCATCTGGGAATAGGGGAAGGAAACTGTCCCTGGGATTGCATTTGGTGGGTATACCATTCTTGGCATGGGAGGAGGTAAGACTCCTCTTCCTGGAGTCATTGATAACCTTGCTTCAACTTCGTCATACAATCTTGCACCTTCCAGTGCAGCTTGCAGATTGACTTGTCTTTTCAATTCCACGAACTTGCGAACTTCTAGTTGTAGGCCTCTAAGGAACACTTCTTTCTAAATGCCTTCGTCCAAATGATAGTTTGTCCATCTCTTTAGGATGGATTCCATTCACGAGACATAAGCTTCTACTCTTTCTCCAGAAGACTGACTTAGGTTCATGAACTCCTCTCACATCCGCTCTTCAAAACCTTCACGCCTGAATTTAGTGAGAAAGGCCAACTTTAGGTCATCCCATGTGCCAAAAGTTCCTGTTGCTTATCTCTCATACCACTGAAATGCCATGCCTTTGAAAGTGGCGGGGAATATCACTAACCAATGCTCAGGGGTTTTGGCATTATTAGCCACACATGCTACCATAAATTCTGCTACATGAAGATCAGGGTCTTCATTGTACTCACCCTTAAAAACTGGCAATGGGACTACATTTGCTGGCCTGTCATCAATATTTCCAGGACAAATCTGACTAGGAAGGGGACCTTGAGTCGCCATGGGGACTTCTGAAAAAAGTGATTTTAGGGCGTCAAGAGGCTTCTATTGCAAGCTCATTCTCAGCCTTGATTCTTGCTTTCTCTCTTCTCACATACCTCTGGACTTGTTCTAACACTTGCCTCTTGATTGCATCATTCATCAGGGGCTTGGCTCCAACCAGTTGGTATATACTCAACAGAATAGAATCAGAGAGGGTTTCAGTCTCTAGGGGATTCTCTAGTCAACATCCCTGCTACTTCCTTCTTTTCAACATCTCTAAATTTGGCTTTCAAACCACTACAGAGGGGGAGAGTATCGAAACTCATTCTTCTTAGGATCGTTGTTGTGCCATCATTATAATAATGCTAGCTTCTGAGGGTTTCAACAGTGTATGTTGTGAAAAACACTTTGTCTACCAACTTCTAGTGGGTTGCTAATTGGACAAACAGAAGATTATCAGTGCACCAAGCATCCCATGTATCTTGCTATTGAGCATCCACGAACAAATTCCAACTCTTTTCCTTCTTGTTTTCGTAAACCTCCACAGACCACGACTCCTGAAGCTTCTTTACGATCTCCCACTTGATGATGTCTGGAAACTTCTCAATGAATACCAAATCTTCCACGGATAGTCTTTCTCTCTGCTTCTGCTCTTTTAGTTTGTTTCCAAACAATTTGCCACCAAGATGCAAGTTTCTGTTGCTTCAACAGGAAGAGGAAACAGTCCACCACATAGAGCATGCATCATGATTGTAATATATTTCCACCATTGTGGAATGAACTTCTTGTGGAAAGTAGCTTTGGCAATAAGAATCTCCAACTCTTCAGTGGAAGAATGAACTTTGCAAGCACCCATTGAAATCGTCTTTTCTTGGCAATGCTATTTCCTTCATTTTCAGCCTCTTCTGATGCTTGTTGATGGCAAGTTTCCCTGGTTGCGCACAAAAAACATGGAGCCCCAAGAGAGACACAAAGGAAAAGGGGTTTTTACTGCAAGAAAATATATCTTGTAATATCAACAAGCTTTTATTTCATTCTTTTGATGACCAAAACAAAGAAAACAACAAATCTTCACGCAGCATCATAGTAGATATCTCCCACGGATTTGATAGAATCAACCATAATCTTCAACTTCTTCATAGAATCCTTAAATAGAACAAGGAACATAAAGGAATACACCATTTTTTAATGGAAATCAATTACATAGTATTCATCTTCAATGTCTTCATAGTTTTCTCTCTCAATCTCTCATATACAGATACATTGTTTTGATAGAATTGGCTCTCTCTCTCTCTCTCTCTCTCTCTCTCTCTCTCTCTCTCTCTCTCTCTCTCTCTCTCTCTCTCTCTCTCTCTCTCTCTCTCTCTCTCTCTCTCTCTCTCTCTCTCTCTCTCTCTCTCTCTCTCTCTCTCTCTCTCTCTCTCTCTCTCTCTCTCTCTCTCTCTCTCAATAGTGATGCGAAGAGGCACTAGAGCCACTACAATGTCTCTTCATAGCTCACTACTGTCATTGTCACTTCAGTCTTCTCTTCAGTCTTCAACTGCTTCTTCCATTTGTTTTAGCTCTTTTGAACTTAGATTCATCATTTCCAAAAGTTAGAAAACTTTTCCAAAGTCACACATACATTCTATAGAACACTTACAGAAGATCTACATAATAGAACAGAACAGGAACAGAGCAAAGACAGAGCAGAGACAGAGGCTCTACAAAAGGTTTACAGAGGGTTACAGAAGGTCATCATAGAACATCAAATCCTCATAAATCGTACTAAAACCATTCCAAACTATCAAAAACTATTCAATAAGCTTTCAAAATCTTTCAACCTTCATCAATCATCAATCCATGCTTCATACAGAAGAAAATCAGAATAAAACAGAGGCTAAACAGAAGGTATCGGAATCTCAAAAGAACCTAACAGAACATTACAGAGCTTCATATTTCCACTAAAAATCATCATGAACTTCCAAAACATAATCAATATCATCCAAAACACTCTCAAACACTTCCATTAACAATCGCACATCACTTTAAATCCATCAAAAATCAATCATTCAGACCTCAAAAACAACAAAAATCAGTCAAAAATTCAGTCTTTTTCCACTCTCAACAGGGACTCCATGATCCTATCTTGATTTGTTTGAGGGTCAGGCAGTTCATAGGAGCAATCAAGAGATTTACGGCCAAAGCCTCCTAGCACTCCCACCTCCTCCTGCTTGACGAATTCCTCACCGAGCAACCTCTCGCCATCGGGGCTGGTCCAAAGCTCCTCACGGTGGTACAAAACAACCCCCCTTGGAGTAGCATTCCGCATCTAGTCGTGGGGGAGGCATAGCATGATCTTTCCTCTTATTATCATGATTATGTATTTACGATCAGATCTAATTGCTGCAAGCACGATCAATATTTCTTGTGCAACCTTCAATGCATGCACAAATTAAAAAGAAACATCAACAAGTGTTTTTAGCATAGGAAGCAGCCCCACCCAAATCTAGGGTTTCTCTTTTAAGGTCCCACCTTATTCTTAGGGTTTCTCTTCCTACTTTTTCGGGATCTACAAGTTATTTCACGAATTTGAAGTCTATTTTATCCTTATGAAATATTTGGTATTTCTGTCCTAAAAGATAATATGGGTGTTTATACCTATGGCAGGCAATTCATGAGCTGCCCTATCCTAACCCGCGCTTAGCAGGATTTCAAATGCGTTTCCAAGTTTTTTTAGACATTAGAATTTGTATCGACTAATTCTTATCAATGTCTAACAAGCCCTACAGACTTACAATATTTATTTAATATCTTAATACTAATAGTTTCATGGTTTTAGAGTATTTCACAATTGTTTTTGCTTCAACATTCTCAATATTTTAGGTTAGGTTTTCTCACTGATTCATACGTGGGTCAACTCATGATATTAACGCTCTCGCTAATATAATCATTAATATTAATATTTTTCTGTGTTTTCAGTAAGAAATTAAATTTTATTTTATTCTACTCATATTCTATGGTTTAATCAACAATGTTCAACGAACTCTCAATGTTATTTAGAAACATCAATTTTCATTTAGCTATGTCCTAAGTGCAATGTTGATTGTTTTTCTGAAAACTTTATTCTAGGCAATGCAAAAATCATAAGTGGAATTTTTCTTTCATCTTTCATACATTGAATTATATTAATACACACCTAATTTATGCATGTCTAGTATATATTTTCATATACAATTTTATGTTGATTTAATACATTGATTATTTAATGATATTATCTAAATGATTTTCTATAAATTATTATAAATTCATATGCATCTGGTTATCATTAGAAAAATGAAATAGAGATAGTCACTTTTAGGAAAATTTTATAAAATATTCCCATCCCTAACAATATCTACTATTTTTCTGTTTTTATGATCACATGCGTCATTAATGAAATAACAATAAATATCACAAAATAAACCATAATTAAGATATATTCTTAATGATAAGCATATAATCTTTTTCCAAGTAAAAGATTTTTTTCACTGAATAGCTAATTATTATATTACTTAGGTTATTTTTCTAAGCGACAGTTCATATGCATTTTCTTTAGAATACTTTTATAATCGTTTAAAGCCAAATATAGCGATAAGCTTATAAAACATTGTTTTTTTCCATACCGACAAGATGCTACCTCTCTTAGCTTTGCTATAACAGGGGTTTCGCCAATTCCTACTGTGTCATTTTCTCCATTGGTTGTGTTCCTTGCTTCCCTTACTTCAAATGGGCTTTTTAAATTTCTATGACCTTGTGGATCCACCAAATGTCAAGCGAAATTGATGTGGTAGTTTACAAAGAATTGGTGGTCGTCGAGAAAAATTTTGCCAGTGTTTCACTTAGCGATATGGTCGTATGCGACAAAGGTGTAATAGGGGGTAGAGAAAATGAAAATGGGGTAGAAGTTTAGCTAGAGGGAATCAAAATGGCCTCTGGCCCTAACGTTTGAGAAGGCCTATCTCTCTCCCACACTCTTTTACTCTCCAATTTCCATAATATGATGACCTATGAATCTCTCTCTCTCTCTCTCTCTCTCTCTCTCTCTCTCTCTCTCTCTCTCTCTCTCTCTCTCTCTCTCTCTCTCTCTCTCTCTCTCTCTCTCTCTCTCTCTCTCTCTCTCTCTCTCTCTCTCTCTCTCAATCGACATGAAGAAGGGGATATTTTTCTCTTTCAACCTTCAAAGCTTCAATAGATAAGAGAGGTAGAGAAATTTTGCCTGCAAACAGGAGGTCTTCATTCTTCCTTTTTTTGTGAAGGAGAGGGGGGGTGTATTTATATGCATGAGGGGGAGCATGCAGTCGACTCATTCTTTTGGCTATTTGTCAAGAGAAAATTGAGCTTTATTAAAAATGCATTTTGATTACCTACATGTTGGATAGTGGAATGGGGATGATTATTTTATGATTTCTCTCCCTCCAAGCATAAAAAAGGCCATGAATTTTGGTCTATTTTTTCAAAAATATCTTTTTAAAAAAATGATTTCATCTGGCGGTTTTTGGCCAAGTTACCTCATGACTCATCTAGTTTATAAAGTCATGTTATACTCTTTGATACTTAACTTACTCAATATCATACTGGTTCTTGCACATTCTTTGTCTACCGATTAAGGCTTTTGCAAATTGTCTTGATGTTATGAAATCAATGCGATCCTCAATGCATTAAAAGGAATCAAGAATTCTAAATCAAATATAATGTGGGACAATTTATGGTCAAGCCGTCGTAATATTATTTATGAGGCATCTTTGCTTTTTGTTGGATGGGAACATTGAGGCATCTTCTCGTGTCAGATTGCGGAATTGCTTTAATGCGAGACTCGATATCAAGAAAATTACATTTAGTCACTTATGTGACAACTCCACAAGTAATTTTTAAAATGCCTCAAGCCCGAATTCATTTTTTGATATGAAGTGCTATGGCGATGATATTACATCATCTCCTCCATAGAGGAATTGAAGTCCTCATCTCGAAAAGAAATGGGAAAACTATTTTTCTAGAGTTGTCTCTTCTATCCAGGTATGGCATCCTCCTCATAGGATAATCTTTCCATTGGATAAGATACTCTCTAATGGTTCTATTTCTCAGAGGTTTCTCTTTTACTTCTAGAATCTTATCAAGCTGGAGTTCAAGGGCTCCTTGACTAGGCATTACAATTTACTATTTACAAGAATATAATCTTGATTTGCCACATAAGCTTTCAAAAGACTAACGTGAAATACATTGTGGACTTTCACATGATCAGGAAGTTGTGGTTTGTAGGCATTTGAGAACCTTGTATGGTCCACAATACCTTGGACTCAACTTTTTGAATTTTCCTAATAACAGAGAACTCTTCTTTGGGCATACACAGATGAAAACCATGTCTCCCTCTTGCAAAATGCGCTCTTGCCATCCTAGATCAGCATAGCGGTCTTTGGCAACTTGGATGTCTTGTCTGATAGTTTTGACCTAATCATCCATGTCTTCTGGCATTTTCTTAGAAGCCTCAACCTTTAGGGTTGGATCAGAGAAATTCAGTGACATTAAATAATCTTGCCCATACAATGCTTGAAATGGAGTCATTTGAATACTCTCGTGATATGACTTATTGTAGGAAAATTCTACTAAGGGCAAATATTGTATCCACCTCGTCAGTTCTCTAGAACAGTAAGTAGTATCTCTTCAATGACCTGATTAACACGCTATGTTTGACCATCAGTTTGGGGATGGTAAGCTCTGTTAAAGGCAATGATGGGTTCTTTACATTAGTGAACCCCCGGAGTGTTGAGGTGTATTAGTTGACACTATATATTGGTGCTTTGTCATTATATATTTAACAATGTATTAAACTCTTTAGAGATATACTCCTCTTCCCATTTTCATAGACAAAGTCAAGCATTGGCATTAAATCTTGATAAAATTTCACTCATACATATAAACTCAAGAACTTCTAAAATAATTTTTAATCATATTTATAATCTTAACATTGTTTAGGAATCTCTCTTGAAAATAAATAAATTATAATCCTTATGCTACTGTTAATATTTATCTTAAACATTAAAAACATTTAAACATATTATCCTTCAAACTATAATTTAAATATATTTAAACTACTAAATAACATTATTTTAAAATTTACATTCTAACTAATATTCATATATTTTTATTGTAGTTTTACTTAATATTGAATCACATGTATTTAAAAGAAATAGTCATGTGGCATACCTCATGGCTTGATGAAGATGCTTGCATTGAAGATGTGTCCTTTCAACCCTTTCACACCCCAAGTCTCTTTCCACTACTATGTGACCTACGAGCAAGTTTAAAGTCTATCCTAAACCACACCCTTGTTGCTTGATCTCTCATCCCTCCCCATCTTTCACTCAACTTCACTCTACCTCTCTCATTTACTCATTCTCTCATACACTCAAATTCTCTCTCTCTCTCTCTCTCTCTCTCTCTCTCTCTCTCTCTCTCTCTCTCTCTCTCTCTCTCTCTCTCTCTCTCTCTCTCTCTCTCTCTCTCTCTCTCTCTCTCTCTCTCTCTCTCTCTCTCTCTCTCTCTCTCTCTCTCTCTCTCTCTCTCTCATATACATTCTACGCTAAAATGAAGCTAGAGATGGTAAAGAAAACAAACATAGAAATATAGGAGGTGAAATCCATACACTTTGGTGTGATACAATTTAAAGAGTCGAGGTCAAAAAATAAATGCAAAAATTTGGCAAGAAATCTTACAAGATCTCTTTACGCCTCCTATTTGTTGTCATCTCTTTACACCTATAAGGATAGCCAACAACCTCCATTTATCCTCATGTTTGTAAGGCATTGCTAGCATCCGAATTTTTATGTGTCACTTGGATAGGAAGGGTCTCTTCTTACTATCTTTTTCTAATGATGTGTATGAATACATGTAGGTCCATTGGGACACTTTTTTTTCCTTGCTAGAAAGTTGTTTTCCTCCCCCATTTCACATACATGTGCATTCAATCTAGGATAAAGTAAGTTTTGTAATTCTTTGGAATTGATAAATCTGCTCAATACACTTTTTTATTATTGGATATGGCATCTATGAATTACAAATTTGCGAGTTGTTTTACATGAAAAACTTTGGCATACATGTTTTGGTCATTTGAATTTTGCTAGTTCTCTATGCTTACAAAACTCTAACATGGTGTCATCTCATTGCCTATCTTGAGGGCTTGTAAAACACATTTGTGAGAGCTTCATACTGTAAAATGCATTATGCTTACCTCCTAAAAATTATGACTTAATGAGAGTTGTTTGCAAATTGTAGTATGCACATAGTGATATTTGCAGTCATATGCAAACATGGTCTTTTGGCAATTATCTATACTCCTTGAATTTTATTGATGAGATCATTCTAGGAAAAGCTCTTTAAAATTTTCTTGAATAGGATTACAATTAGGAGCAGAATAAGGATTGGGATCAGGATAGTGAGGTTAATGTTAGTGAGGATAGGCAACTTGCACGTGAAACTTCATTGTCACACCCCATTGAATTGTCAGAGAGAGAACTAGGGAGAGAAGAAGAGGAGAGAGAAAGACTGCAGAGGAGAGAGAAAGACTGCAGGAAGAGAGAGAAATAGAGTGACGAGGAGAGAGAAAGACTAGAATTGGAGAGAGAAAGACAGGAAAGATGAAGAAGCCATGGAAGCTTGGAGCAAGAAGGGAGAGAAAGATTGTAATTGTATTGATATGTCCAAAAGATGTGGAAAATTACAACTTATCTCCTTATATACCAATGTCAGTGTGACATGGCATATTATCAACATTTTAACTATTTCCAACTTCTTACAATCCATCCCTTCCCAAAAGTTTTTGTCCTAAAAAACAAACCTAGAAATAAGCTAAAAAGGAGATGGATAGAACAGAGTACTACTCTATACAGCATTACAAGGGATAAAAGAAAAGATTACCTAATACTCAATAGTAGTACTAATCTATACAGGAGGTCAAAATCAGCCTGTAGCCTCCCGGATCAAAAGGAAAAGTTGTATCTTTGCCATGCATAGGATCAACTTTCATAAGATCGAAATCAAATACTCCTGGAAACACGATCATCATGATAGTACTCACTAATAAAGTCTCCATTGCATGATGGCCTTCCAAGTCCACATGCTGTCCATAATCTGCCTTCTTGAACTGAACTTCTTGTTGTTGAACTTCTTGTTATTGAACTTCTTGTTGTGGACTCATACCAAAATGGTCTTCAACAAGATGTTCTTCATCATTTACATCATAATATTCAAATAGCAAGATTATTTTGGCAGACTTTGCCCTACATGTGGCTTGGTGATTACAAGATAGTGGCTTAGCACAACGATAGCATAAGCCCGCTGCATGCAGTTCCCGTATTGTATCACTAGTAAGGTGTCTAACACGTTTAGCTTTAGATAGCAATTTACACACCTGTTCATCACCATTGGTCAGCTCTATGATAGTTTTGACATGCTGCTCATAGTCATTCTGCTGTTCATGTATAACAGATGGCTGTCCATGCTCATCATGTACTACAGATGGCTGTCCATGCTCATCATGTACAACAGATGGCTGTCCATACTCATAACCATATTGCTCATGCTGTCCATACTGCATATGGTGATAATAGCCCTGCTGCACATCAGAGGAACAGTTAGGTTGAGCATATACATTTGCTTCTACTGATATTTGCTGCTCATATACATAAGCATGTTGCCTTTGATCATTGAGCCCACTGTATTGGTCATAATCACTTGCTTGCTGTTGATCAAAGCTAGAAGTGTACTGATAAGCATAACCATTTCTGTTACATCCATAAGAACTATGTTGCTGAAGAGATGGATGCTCATAAGCATAAGCATGTTGACCATAATAACCATTCTGCTGCCAAGGTTCAATGGAATGATACTCTTCAGCATATACATGTTGTCCATAAGCATAAGCATTTGATCCAAGTGTACCATCAGCATATTGATGCTGGCCATGAGCATAAGCATTTGGTTCAGGTCTTGCTATTTTTTTCCATATATGCCTTTATAAGAGCAATACACTGTTCATTCGAAGCTACAAGTTTGTCAATATTAGCTTGTATTTGAAGCTGATCTTGTCCAAGTTTGTCCATTTTAGCCTATGTTTGAAGCCAACTTTGTCCAAGTTTGTCCATTTTAGCATGTATTTGAAGCCAACGTTGTTCACTAGAGCTGGAGCTATTGTTCTTAGCTACTGCCATTGTAGTCAAGTTGCTTTCAAAATATTCCAAAGCATAACAGAAGTCAGCTATAGCAATATCATGAATCATAAATCCTCAAGAATGAAGAGGTATCTTGTGGTTCTTGTACCAAACTTTACAAACAAGAGATATGTTGTTCTTGTCCATGTCTGTGTTGGGCTCCAAATCTGTAATCTTCAGTCAATTTCGTAGC
The DNA here is from genome assembly GCF_053477565.2 of Lygodium microphyllum. Classification (NCBI taxonomy): domain Eukaryota; kingdom Viridiplantae; phylum Streptophyta; class Polypodiopsida; order Schizaeales; family Lygodiaceae; genus Lygodium; species Lygodium microphyllum. Next base: position 148,408,951 of record NC_141135.1, on the reverse strand, counting down.
TCAATTTGGCTGTCAATTTTCCTTCACTTAACAAGTCTGGAGATTTAAACCCTGCTCACAAAGCTATGATGAAAGTGGCCAGTTCCAAGTATAAACACCAATCCTAATGTAATGGATGTCAAAACCACTGCTGATATTGGTTAATCTAACAAAGTTGTAGGCAGTAACCCAACTATGCCCTCATGCACAGCTCATAGCCCAAAGAGATCATCTCCATGTTAAGCAGCAGGCTGTCATCTCAGGAGCCATTGTCCTTACAACAGCTGTAGCAACAGCCAAGACTCCTAGAATTGGAAAAAAAAAACTGACTGTAACATCAGCTGCAATTGTATATCATCTTGCCAAGAAAATCAGGACCAGGTGCTGGTTTGTGCTCCTAGCAATCTGGCAGTTGATCAACTAGCTGAGTAGATCAGTGGCACAGACTTGAAGGTTGGAGAAGCAAAAGCAATGGAACATGCACTACGAGAAGCTGTCATTGGAGAGACTAGTCCAATTCATCCTACTAAGCATGCCACACAAAATCCTGCTGAGCCACAGGGAAATGATGTGGCCACTGGGGATCGTGACTTCAATGATGTCAATTATTGTAGGAGCGATTAGAGTCAGTCGGTAACTGAAGTGGAGTCAATCAGTCTCACTGTGTCTGTCTATGTAATCAATCTGCAAGCTTGAGTTCTAGTCTCTCAACATGGCCCTATGACTACAGTGAGCAGATCGAGCATTTACAGACCAAATTTACAAAACTACCCATTGTAAAACAGTCTGGCATCTATGGTGGTATTTCAGATTGGGCATAATCAAACTTGGTGGTAATTCAGATTGGGCACAATCAAACTTCTCGGCCCTTCCCGCAACTCAGGGATGGCAACCTATCATCATCCACACATGATACCAATGCAGGCTTGTCATTACTGATGGAAGCAATTATGCCTGTGTGAGGTTCTCCTCCGTCAACATCAAACACAGTAAATTCAGGACCAAAGTCATAGAGCACATAGCCAAAAGCCCATGTATCTCTGTTTCTGCGGTGGTGGACTGGCCATGGAGCCTTCCCTGTTTCTGCTGCCAATTTCTGGTAAAACTGCACCAGCTGTAATTCCAGCAGTGCAGCTTTATACACTACCTCATGATATTCTCTCTTTAGAAGCTCAGTCAACACTGCGGACTTATTTCCAGATAGCTGCAATGAAAAGATGTAGGAGACATATGGCAGAAATTGATGAGTTTGTATCTAGCAATAATGAAGGCTTTTTGATTGATCCACTTACAACCTCAGGTGCCTATTCTAAGATGAAGTCTTTGTGCATCAATTTGAGCAAGGAAGTGCTGACTGACATCGAGATACATAATCAACATATTCTTCCAAGCTTAATCGATCTACCCAACATAGCAACTGGAATCTACAGTGTGGAGCTTGCAATAGGCTGAGAGCATTTCAGCCTGTACAGTGATAGTGCGGTTATCTAATGGCAAATGCCCTTAACCTCACTCCCTCAAGCCTGTCTTTTGCCTTTGGGTCTGTTATTTTGACCTCAGACTATGATGAATACAATAACATCATCTGTTACGTTTCACCATTTAGTCTGCAGTTCGCATAACCGTCTCTGATAGACTCTTTGAAGATGGCATTTTCCCATTGCTGACCTGACTTGAAGATTGCTTTCTTTCGGGAGGAGCACGGACTGCAGAAAAAGAATCCCATCATCTGACTTGAAGATTGCTTTTTGCACTTTAACTCCTATTATAGGTAATGTAGAAACAAAGAAGACAGATGTGTGCCATTGTTCCAAGCGCACCAAAACTGAAGGTGAGCATTCTCATATTAGACATTATGAGGTTGAGTGTTGCAGCAAGGTACCCATATTTAACCAGGTTAGCTCAAGTTTTTTGAGCTGAGAAGCATGGCAGTCAATAAGATGGCTGTCTCTGTCAGAAATCACCGGTAAATTCTATTTCAAAACCTAGCAATCATCCTGCAAGATGGATGAAGTGTGCATCCTTTGGATTGCCTTGCAGGCATCTCTTGCAGCCCAAGAAGCCCCTCCGATCCGTTTAGAAGCTGCACTTTTCATGCTTGGCGTCGCCTGTCCCATCCTCACCCGACGTAACTCATATGCAGGTCATCTCACCTGTCTTACGTCCTGTAGTCATGGTTAGCAAACTGCTCTTCAATCTCAAAACACAGTTTGCCCTCTCCTCCCTACCAAGGACTTCGAAGTAAGTATAGAAGGTGCGTAATATACACCAAATGCCAGAAAAGCCGGTGCCACAGACTGCCAAAAACAACTATCTAATTCATGATTATGGCCTCGGAGAGTGAGCTTCTGCTGGCAACTTGGCCTCCAGGAGCATCTCTAAGACTTTCTTCATCCTGGGCCTCTTCAAAGGAGTAGCACTTATGCATAGAAGGGCCACCTTCAGTACTCCAAGAATTTCCTGCCGCGATGCAAAGGACTACGTGCTGATCCTGGCATCCAGAATCTGCTCCGGCATCGTCCCCCTTAATGATGCCCCCTTGAACCCACCTCACAACGTCCAAACCGTCCCCAAACGGCTCATCAATTGGCCGCCGGCCTGTCAGCAGTTTTGACAACACCACTCAACCTTTAGTCTTTTCTGCTCATCTCTATGAAATTGATCTTTGAGCTCTTGCAATCTTTGGACATGGTGAAACAGCAAGCCGCAATAATGTCTCCTTTACCTTTGTCATCTCTCACGTAACCTGTCTCTTCTTCTTACAGCCTTTTCAACTCACTTCTTCTATTTCTTCTTATATCCTTCCTCAACCACACACGCATCGCCACAAGCTTTTCCTCTCTGGCCTTTGAGAAGCTATGGTATAGGGAGATCAGTAAGGCATCTGTAGAATACAGCTCCTGTCCTGCAGTGGCACAATAGTGCTGAAGACATCCTCCCGTCCTCCAAACAGCCACATGGATGATGCAGGGTTAAATGGTGCTCAAGGTGGAGCTCTAAGCATAATGAATGAAGTCATGTATGCCTTTGGAATCATGGGAGTCATGGGAGAAAGGTAGAAGCAAGAGGTCCTCCATGGGAGCTCTCAAGAAAGCTTGAATGAGGTAGAAGAAGACTTCTCTTTGAAAAGTAGCAGTGGTTTAACTCTCCCTTAACTCCTGTGTAGATTTTTCCCAAAAAGAACCCTAAAATTTCACCTCAAAGTTGGAAAACGAGCTGCCATTTTGTCTCCATGCCTTCAAATTTGATCAAACCTTCTGACATAGCTTGTGTGGAGTCCAAGAAAGCTGCCATTAATGCTTCTGCATGCAGTCCTTGTGGTCCAGAGATGCTTTGGAAACTCCCCTACTGCTCCCGTACTTGTGTACCTGTGACTCAAAATTCCATGTAACTAGAAAGTTGTAACTAGGTGAAAATGAGGGACTAACTGGGACCAAGAACCAAGGCTCTGATACCACTTGTCAGAGAGAGAACTAGGGAGAGAAGAAGAGGAGAGAGAAAGACTGCAGAGGAGAGAGAAATACTGCAGGAAGAGAGAGAAATAGAGTGACGAGGAGAGAGAAAGACTAGAATTGGAGAGAGAAAGACAGGAAAGATGAAGAAGCCATGGAAGCTTGGAGTAAGAAGGGAGAGAAAGATTGTAATTGTATTGATATGTCCAAAAGATGTGGAAAATTACAACTTATCTCCTTATATATGACTGCATTCTCTTTAGAATTCATTATGCAGAGTTAATTGCATACCCAAAACATGGTGTAGAATGATATTATAGAATGAGACAATGGTAATTAAGGTGCTTATCCAACATATGTTCAAGTTGAAGAATTTGACAATCTTTACATCTTGGGACTCAAAAACATATTGAGAAGCAGTGGCCCTAACTTTGAAAAGGAGTCGCGACACATGAGACTAGGCCTTGCAAGAGGTGGGGTCTATCCTTTTGGCCAATGGGTGACCACATATAGTGTTTGGCCCATGGTGTTAGTGAACAATCATGGATCGTAACCAATTCGGGTAATCTTATTCTTAATCTAGTCATTCTCAATCGATAATTGTATCTAATAGTTGAGCCACCATTCCTAGAGTTTATGTTACCACAAGTCTCCCATGAAAATCTAGGAACCTTCTAGCCTTCACTCCACCTATAGATGGCTTTTTGGGGACACAATTGCCATCCTTAGACTTTTGAAGATTTGGTTCAATAATAGCATTATCACCATGCAAACCAATTACACATAAGACTTTTTCAATCTTTGTTATAGCATCTGTTCTAGCTGATAATAGCTTCATCTTCCATGCAAATCCTATATAAAGATGAACAAGCTTTTCAATTATCCTACAAAAAGTGCATGAAGTGTACATATATGGACATTTACTAAAGGAATATCTAGGAATGGCTTAAATTATGGATCCTTGTTGTGCCTAGAGGGAGCTCTATTCCAATTGCTTGAGTTCAACTCTATGGCTAGGGACATGCAATATAGGCAAGGAGATCTAGAGTTGGCTCCCTTTAATACATTATTGTATATACATTTAAGTGTCTTTAAGTCACCAGCTATGTGCTACTCATTCTTATAATTCCCAAATCCTTCAATAAATAGCTCTTCTCTTGCTTATTGTATATTAAAGATTAAGTATTGGTGTTCGATGAAAAACCCAATACAATATATCAAAATCCTCTATATCTACTTCGAATGCTCCTAGCCACCAAATGTTGTGTTCTAATTGAACACTACATGACATTGATTGATTGCAATGATTTGATGAAAGTGCTCTATTCATGAAGGTAATAGAGACCCTCTCTAGTTTTGTACATTTTAGAATCTCAGTTTCATCAAGTTTAACCACAAATCTAGCCACTCCTTGTGCCTCTTCTAGTGACAAGTCATAGAATATAATAATTAAACATTGTAGGGTGGGCAAGTCAAGGAAAATATTGTTAAATTCATTGAATACAACTTCAATTCCTTGGCCTTGAAGCGAGCCTTGATATGGAAAGACTCACCTAGAATCTCCATTACTTTGTTATTCACTCGTTGTCTAATAGTTCTAACCATAGATGGCCTTGGAAGTATGCAATTACGTACTTGTCTTTGCTTCATATTTGACTGTAGAAGTTGGAAAAGTTATATATAAGCATCTCCACTGATACCAATATTATCTAGTATCTTCTGCACTAACTCAATATCCAAAGAATGATCCTTTATAAATGACTCCAAGCATTGTTTCTTTGCCTTTTTTAATTTCTTCTTCTCCAAAATATCTTTTGAAACCACTAAAGGAAGAATATGATAATAAAACTAAGAGGCTTTCAAAGAATCTCTTTCACTTGCATTTGGTTGAAGAAGAGACCTAAACAAAATCAACATTACAAATCAATACAATTAATTATAAAGAAAGTCATATTTAATTTTTTTTAAGTGAAAAAAAATATACCTTACTGCTTGGATTATTTTACTACAATCACCTCCTCCTCGTCTGAGACTCTCAATATTTCTAAGAGCCTTTTGTCGATTTCAAATGCCTAAAATAGTTTGCTTTCGTTGATAAAATTTGATGTGTTTCTCCAATAAATGAATCCTTTATTGACAGCCCTCTAGCTTCTGCAGTAACTCGTTGTTATGTTTTGATAAAAGATGGTTCTCCAATTTGAGACATCCTTTTGTGTAACCAAGTTGAGTGTATAACATAGAAACCCATTATAACCGTTACCAATGAACCTTAACAATGAAGAACTATTATAGAAAGACGGAGTGCTATTTTTGCTAGGATCTTTGGGATATAGCCTACCATCTAACTAAATATCAAGATTCTTCTTTCCTTCAAACTTGAGTATATATTTCCTAGACTCTATAAGTAATGGGTTTTGTTCTCTTCCTTATTGGTTCATACTCACTATCCAACTCAATATGAATATGATAGAGATGTATTTTACTAGAGATATAGAGATCATTGGATGATTGATCCATAGTTAAGGATATGATTAGAAGATTGGATTGAAAAACTATGTGAATTAGAAATAAGAAAGAAAACGAAGAAGAAACTAGTAAGGATGGGAAAGAAAGAAAAGAGTGAGAATGAAGGGAAATAATCAAACATCGAATAAAATTCTAATTGAATATTAGTTTTCACTTTAATGAGGATGATTAGGATCTTCATTATGACAATCTTTGTCACCTTTATGGCGGCCTAGATTTCTAAGTTTGATGTGACCACGAGAATATCACAACAATGACTTATTAACAATTTTTTATATGTTTACTTACCAAAATATAAAAGTTTTAAAAAAATAAAAATAATTTTATTTTATATTTTTCTTTTCTCTCTAGGATCGCTTACAATGTATTTTTGAGACCTCAAAATACCCCTAAGGTTTTTTTTTTGAGACCCCTAATGTAGCGATGGCGGTTTACGACACAATATAGCAGCATCACTATTTGCATCGCAAATAACATTATTAAATTAAGTTAGCAATGCTATTTTTTACGCAAATAGCGACGCTTAGCAACACTAATTGCGACACAGATAATGATGTCAATCTGAGGAAAAAAAACCTAAAAATCCAAGTGCCGTATTTGTCGCAAACATTTTTTAGAGAGAATGAGAGAGATCATCACCTTGAGAGGGAGAGGAAGAGGAAGAGGAAAAGAGAGAGAAGGAGAGCTTCTCACTGCCGCCATACATAAAGAAGAGGGAGAAGTGTGCAAGGAAGAAAGAAGGGACATCACCAAGAGGAGGTAAAGAATCCATCCTCAAGCCTTTATGTCGGTACATTGCCTCTTCTTGTTTTGTTCTTATGTCTTCTTCTTTTCCTTTTTTTTTGTTTCTCTTTTTAATGAGATGAATACAAAGAGAGAGAGAAAGAGAGGAAAGGAGAGGGGGAGAAGGACGGAAGAGGAAGAGAGAACAAGAGAGAGAAAAAGAGAAAAGGTAACAAAGAAAGAGAGGAAGAAAGAAATTATATATGAAAGGAGGGAGACGAAGAAAGAAAGAGAGAGAGAAAGGGAAGAAGGATAACAAAGAGAGAGAAAGAGAGAAATGAGACATGAAGGGAGAGAAAGAGAGGAGAATGAGTAAGAGAAATATGAGGGGGGGAGAAACAAAGAGAGAGACAACAAAGAAAGAGAAAGAGAGAAAGCCTAGAGAGGGGGGAGAGAAAGAAAAATGGAGAGTGAAGGAAGAGGTGGAAAAAAATGTGAGGTAAAGAGAGGAATGAGAGTGAAAAAAAAAAGAGAGAGCTAGAGAGAGGGGGGAGAAAAAGGGACGGAAAGAAGGAGAAAAAGAGAGATAAAGAGAGGATCTTTCAATGTCATTGTTTTATGAGTTTTTTATTTTCTATCTTTGATTTTGATTGTAACGAGATGCGTCGAGTGTCAGTGGAGAGGAAAAGAGAGAAAGAAATAGAGAGAGGAAGGGAGGGAAAGGAAAAGAGAGAAGAAGTGAGAGTGGGGAGGGAAGATGGGGGAGAGAAAGAAACATTGAGAGAGAGAGGGGGCGAGAGAGAAACAAAGAAGAATGAAAGGAGGCAAATAAAAAGAGAGAGAGAGAGAGAGAGAGAGAGAGAGAATTAGGGGTGGGAAAAGAAACAAAGAATTATGGAGCCAAATAAAAAAAGGGAAAGAGAGAGAGAGAGGGATGGGGAGAGAAATAAAGAGGGGGATAGATAAAGACAGAGAGACATGGAGAAAAAAGGAACAGACAAAGAGAGATGGAGGGAGGCAAACAAATAAAGTGAAAGGGAGAGAAAGAGGAGTAGAGATTAAAATGAAAAAAGATCATCAATGACGGAAACAAAAACCTATTGTTTGCCATAACGTAGACCAAATAGATAATGATAATGGTTGTGATATCCAAGATCAAGAGGCATATCTTAATGAGTGTGTCCCGTGTCCTTGCACTCAATGCAAGCTGGAAATCAGATGAAAGAATTGCTATGATTTAAGTAGTTTTTGTGCTCGTCTTACGACCATTGCATATCCAACATGTAATTGCTTTGCAAAATATTATACAACATATTGTGCTATATGTGGCAGGGTAGCTTACTGCCTTGCCACAAACTTTTATTTTAGTATGTAACCATAGCTATTTGTGTCGCTAATTTACATGCACATGTTGCTATTACTGTCATTATTTTTGTGCAAAGCGTTGCTATTTTCATTGCATAACAACGCAAATAGCGATGCTTTTTGCAACAATTTTGTAGAGATGCTTATATACTGACGCTTTTAGCAACGATGGGAGCAATTATTTTTATGAACATTTGTGTCACTTTAAATGTTGATATAAGGCCTATATCATGTAGTGGTCACTGTAAATAGGCGTATGATGCTTTTTGTTAAATTTTCCATAGTACGAAACAACCACAAGTGCTTTTTCATTCTTTGTAGCATGCTCTTATTTGATGTTATTGTTGAACATATAATCTTCTACCCAAACCCATGACAACCTCATTGGTGGTACATTGTGCCATCGACACCTAGGAGCGCTTGAGTGTATGATGAAATTAATGTTTTTAGCATACACGATGAGAATATATAGGTAGAGAAGTCACTATTATGAGGGTGGAGGATGAGGAGGGCTTACAATGTGCAGATGAGACAATCACTGGAAATCTAGGTGAAGAGCATGGAGGACGAGGATACTTCGAGAATGAAGTGTACTCCTCTTTTTGTGGGTAGCTATACGTAGATCTTCCAATGTATGCTGAGCTATGCCAAGAGCTTGTCATGGAGCTATAGGACCAATCATATTTTCATTCACTTGTCAAATTTATTGACTATTCACTTATATAAGGAGTTATAGAAGATATTTACAAATATGTCTCTAGATAAGATGATGCGCTTTAGAGATATGGCAGAGAAAGAGTTGTATCGATCATCCTTTCGATATTTAGCACATTCTACCTTGGTATGCTCCAACGCATCGATCTCCAGTAGGTGCAGCCAATGCTCTAGGCTAGCCAAAGAGAGAGGCTTAGAGACCCCTCACTTGATCGGTGGAGATGGTGGTTGTGGTGGATGCCTTTTGGATAGCCACAAACTTCCTCTTCTTCTCATTCTAGGAATGGTTATGGAGGGTATTATGGATATATAGATGCTATGATCCCATAGCCGACTACTACTCCTCACTCTCATATCAGTTCTAGAGAGGCTGGCTTAGGTATATGCTATGGAGACACCAATGCAGTGTACCCATCCCATTAGTTGAGTGGATGCTTATCACCTCCATGATTTGCTATATCTATAGGGACATCTATCCCCCTAACTCCAGGTTTCCCTCAACGGCCCTATAAGTGGCACCCCTATGGATGCTACTTAGAGATATATAACCCTTGCAAGTATGCCAGACAAATATGGGTCTCCCAATTATGTTCAGGAGCATGGTTGTAGATGGGAGAGGGCACATCGTAGACACACCCCATCAAGGTATGGATACTTAGTGGATGAGAAAACCAATGTTGTGATCATGAATATAGAGGGAAGGGGGGGTGATGACCTGCAAGGGAGTTGTGACAATAGGTATTTAGGCACAATATTCTAGATCATTGAAAAAACATATCAAAGTGAGACAATGAGTATCCAATTGCATCCTTGTATGAGGAGTTCTCAATACCTATAATGAGACTGATTGATTTTTCACTAGAAGGATGATGGATTGTATGTATGCATATATGCCATGTAGACAATCGGATGCATGTAAGGCAATAAAGAGTGGTGCTCCAAAGCTTGAGTGGTTAGACAGAAAAAGGAGTAGGAAAGACTCGGGGAGGAGGCCGTAGACTCTCTAAGATGATGGTAGCAGTAGGGGAGGTGACAAGGGCATGGTTGGATATTGCCAATATACCACATGTATCTTTTTGGTATCATTGCCTTGGATACATGTGCTTAAAGAAAATGAAAATTCTTACTCATTTGTAGTATCTTCCATCTCATGATTAAAAATGTTTTGATTCTTGTGACCATTGTCTTTATGGGAGGTAGACATGCAATTCTCATTATAAGAAGTCTAGCATTACATGCATGGGTGAGCCAGGGCACTTGTGTATTCTAATGTATGTGGTCCTATGCCTTATCATTCATTGGGTGTGCATGAAGTACTTTGTTATGTTTATTGATGATTATTCACACATAAGGTCTAGGTATGTCCTATTAAAGCATAAATTGGATGCCCTATCTAGCTTTCACTATTGGCTTACTCTTGTTGAGAACCGGTCTGGGTATTGGCTAAAATACCTAAGGTTTGACATTGGGGGCGAGTATACCTCCAAAGCATTTGAGAAACTTTGTTATGAGAGAGGTATTAAGCATTAGTTGACCACCCTATGCACTGCACCCCATAATGGTGTTGTCGAGTGTATCAACAAGACCATTCATAAAAGAGTCCGAGGTTTGCTTGGTTAGGTAGCCTTAATGTAGCATTTTTAGGTTGAAGTAGTTACTATTGCTATACATTTGATTTTAAAAACCCCATACACTACTATTGGTTGTGAGGTTGCAGATGAGGTATGTTTGGAAAGTCTCTCTCATATGCATATCTTAGAGTCTTTGGAGGTGATGCTTTTTACTATATATGTAAGGATAAATGCAATAAGTTGGATCTTAAGTGAGTGAAATGCAGCTTTCTTGGTTATGGGGGATGCAAGTAAGATGGGCTATCACCTATGGGATCCGTAGGCTCAAAAGGTCATCCTCAACCATGATGTTGTTTTTATGAGGACAAGATACATAAGAAACTTGAGTAGGTAGTTGAGGTATATAGGGTGATCTTTTAGAAAGAGCCTCATACTACCATTGACCAACTAAAGAGCCTTGATAAGTAGTGTTCAATGGCTCATGATCATGATATTGAATGGACAAGATGTACAAGTCTCATATCTTGTTTTGAAATGGTCTACTAGAGATAGATGTCAACCTTATTGATTTGTAACCTCTTTAGACTATGTTAATGTGACAGATTTAAGTGAGCCCCTTACTTATGATGAGAAGGCCATGCACAGACATGATAGTCACTCTTGGGAGAGGGTCATGCAGTCTGAGTTTGATTCACTATTAAAAAATTATATATGGGATTTGTTATCTTTGCCTACTGAACTTCCCCAAGATTATATCATAAGTTTACCCCTAGGTTATCATAAGTTTCACGAATTAGTTTAGTGCTTAAACTTTTCAACTTCGTTTTCACATTATCATATCTTAATAGTTCTATAAAATAATGATGGGCCAAAGAGCACAATATTTTTAGAAATTCTAGCCTTTTTTATCTTTTTATTATCAATAGCCATATGCTACAATTTTTACAAGTAAGGGATATTTACAAATGGCATATGTTTACAAGTAGAGATACATCAGCCTCAATAGGATAGGTTGGATGCTATGTGTCACTAAATTAATTGTTTATTATGCATTCTCTATTTAATAAATGTATGTCAATAAATTAATGATTCACTTTTCTTTAAGTGTTAATGATGATCTAGCATGGCCACGAGACCATTTAGAGACTAGTATTCCTAGTGCATCACTTAATGGGGTGATCAGAGCACTGTGACGAGGATATCTTGTACGGATAGCACAAGTTATGAAGGGCGAAAGAAGTGTCTGCCAAGTGTAAGAGTGTACACAAGAACCTAGGAGTTATACATAAATAAAGATAGATTGAGTTCTAAGACAAGGAAGTGCATTAGCATTGTGTTTATATATTTATGTGTGCATCCGGGGACACCTGAGAACGTTTACTTGTGTGTAATGAGCATTGCATTCATTTGGGGTCATTCTCTCCCTTACAATTCAAGGTTTAAGGTCTTTTCTTTCATTAAGAAAGACGAGAGAGGTAATTCTCTCACAAAGAAAGACAAGAGACATTATCCTCTAGAAGTGAGGAGAGAAGTGATTTTCTCTTTCTAAGGTCTAAAATGACACAAGCTTTTGTGTGGAATTCAATCTTAAGGTTGAGGCCCAAGGCAATCTAATGAACTCTCCTTATCTATGGCTCAAGGTGGTTGCATGATCACAAGTTAATAGTACAGTTTAAGAAGTTGTTTTGTTTTTAAAGACATGGTGAATCCATTTTTAAAATATCTCGCGATAGAAAGACGATCTCTAAAAATGGCTCATGGGGGTTATAAAAAACAACGAGACCTACAAATTTTGTGTTTGACATTTTTTCATCCGAGCAACACACAGAGAGATATCTGAAAATTGGTGCTATAGAGTAGGTCCTGGAACAAGCGCATCTTGCATAAAGATCAACCTTTCCAATCTTGTCACTCAAGTCTATCTCCAAAAAGAGAAGCTCTTGAAATCCTATAAAAGAGGAGGCTCTCCTTGGGTGTGGGGAGGTAAACGAAGCATCACTTTGCATGCATCCAAGAGGACAAGAGAAGGTGCAAGTACTGCGGAAGCTCTGCTAAAATCAAGTGCTACGAAAGCTCTGCTAAAATCAAGTTCCAAGAGGAGAAGAGAAGGTGCAAGTGCTGTGGAAGCTCTGCTGAAAACAAGCTCCAAGACACATATTGTGTAGGAGAGAAGGAGACTTAAGAAGGATCAAAATGTGCCAACTTCCAAGTTGTGCAAGTGTTAGTTGGTTGTATACCATGCAAGGAACCATGATTTTGTTTCCAAGATCTATAAGTAAGAACTGGTTAATGTGTAACAGAGGGGCTTGCTCCTTGTCAATAATATAACTCCACAAAGGGGGGGGGGGGGGGGGGGTGACTGGCCCATCTTCCAATCCCTAGTGTGTTGTCAATCTCTCTATCTCTCTCTCTCTACATCTTTCTTTTCTCTCATCTGTTCTCTCTCTGCGCCAACATAATATTCACCATATATATTTTAAGTATATAAGAAAATCGAGCATGTATCTCGAATATTATAACACTACGCACAATTTCCAATCCCTAGTGGTTTATGTGTAACGGAGGATCGCGCTCCTTGTCAATAATATAACTCCACAAGGGGAGGGACTGGCCCATCTTCCAATCCCTAGTGTGTTGTCAATATATATATATATATATATATATATCATCTGTTCTCTCTTTGTGCCAGCATAATATTCACCATATATATTTTAAGTATATAAGAAAGTCGAGCGCGTATCTCAGATAATATACCACTACGTACAATTTCCAAAATAGGATATCATTGTATCTTTCTTTTTCAGGGATGGATATCAGTTACATTCATGTAGAAGAAAGTAGGCCAATTTTGCTATCTATGTCCAGAAATCTATACTGTGAAAATGGAAGATTTGGAAAACCATGGATACGGTAATCTCAATACTTGTGACATTCTTGGATTATAATCATGTCAGTTGGGATTACCTTCAGTACCTTTTCATAGACATAATGGTCTAGACATATCTGCCGACCACTGGTAATCATAAGTGGATTCCTTCTAGATGGACACAAAAGTTAAAGGCCTCAACTACTTTTAAATTTTCCATCCATTCAAGACAGTTTCAGATTAGTTTGCATGTTGAAGAATTGATCAACCTCGATGTAACAATAACTCTCATCCCAGAAACATCTTCTTTCGTGATTAATAATGGATGGATCATATAGGTGATCGAGTATCCTCATCATTTCTCTTCTCCACTTGTCATCCATGGAGTTCAGCGCCCGCACAGATGTGTACATTGCTTGAAAAACAAGGAACATGTTCTAGGCTTCATTATTCTGCCAAAGTTAATTCCTTACAATTTAGCAAACTGATTATTACTTAGAACAATTGGTCTTAAAAACCAAAGATATTTTTAACTTCAATCATGCTCTAATACCACGTGTCACGTGCCTACCTAACAATTGCCTGGCATCACGTTTTAGTGGTCCATTGGGAAACTATCCTAGACAGCTTCACTCAGCACTCACGAGAATGCACGGGTCTATCATCTAGGTTTTCCATAGCCCACCCCATAATGGAGGTACCATTTGTCCCCATGAGGATCAACCTGCAAGCTCAAGGTCCAAATTTGACAAGTTGAGGTTTCAATACATCAGCTAGCTCCATTAGAGGTGTCTCACAAGGGCTTCTCGTTCAACTGGAGCGATCGTAGTTACCCTTGGTTCATGGAGTGCAACACTTTTTTCCAGTAATAACTAGTTAGGATTCAGAGAACATTAATGGAGTTCTAGCATAGCCACCGAACCTTTCCTCTAAGATAATTTATGATCAAGGTCTTAAGACATAACCCTAGGTAAGTCAATGCTTGGCTCTACCTAGTTTTTCCTAATTAACATTTCATTTAATCTCTTGAGAGAAGCTCCCAGCTTATCAAGACCACCCATCCATATAGGATGGATCCATCAGGGATCTCGCCCACCCACTTCCCACAAATGTTTTTCTTTAGTTTTCTAATTACCTATCACATTAAGTTATGGCATATAAAAGCAACTTCATTAATTAACCTGTTATCATAGGTTCCTTCTCGTAATTTTACAACACAACACAAAGACAGAGAAAACAGTCATTTGGCAAAATATATTTATTTATTATTTTGCAAACTTATTTACAATGATTTTTCTCGTTTGCCTAGGCAGAAGAAACCTCCATTCACCAGAAAATTCCTTCTGTCTCTGCGCAAAAGAAAAGAAACCCTCCAAGATTTTCGTCCCTTCACTAGTATCGAGGACTTCAGAATCCCATCCTAATTCATGTGAGGGTCAAACAGTTCCTAAGAGCTATCAAGAGATTTATGGTCAAAGCCCCTTGGCACTCCCACCTACTCTTGCTTCCTCACCGAGTGACCTCTCGCCTTCGGGGCGGTCCAAAGCTCCTCGCAGTGGTACAAAATAATCCCCCTTGGAGCAGGGTTTTGTGCCTAGCCGTGGGGGAGGCCTAGCGCGATCTTTCCTCTTATTATCTTGATTATATATTTACAATCAGATCTAACTATTGCAAGTACAATCAATCTTTCCTATGAAAATTCTTTAGAATGCATTTATAATAGTTTAGACAAATATAGCGATAAGCTTATAAAACATTACTTTTTTCCAAACCGATGAGATGTTACCTCTCTCAAATTTTTTGTAATGGGGGTTTTGCCAATTCCTACTATGTCATTTTCTCCATTGGCCGCATTCCTTGCTTCCCTTGGTTCAAATGGGATTTTTGAATTTCTGCAACTTCGCAAAACTATCAAATGTCAGACAAAATTGGTGTGGTAGTTCATGGAGAGTTGGTGGTTGTCGAGAAAAATTTTGCTAGCGTTTCGCTTAGCAATTTGGTCGTATGGGGCGAAGGCATAACATGGATAGAGAAAATGAAAATGAGGTAGAAGTTTAGCAAGAGGGGATCAAAATGGCCTCTGTCCTTGATGTTTGAGAGGGCCTATCTCTATCCCACACTCTCTTACTCTCCAATTTCCACAATATGATGGCCTATGAATATATATATATATATATATATATATATATATATATATATATCTCTCTCTCTCTCTCTCTCTCTCTCTCTCTCTCTCTCTCTCTCGACATGGAGGGAGGGTATTTTTCTCTTTCAACCTTCAAAGCTTCAATGTATAAGAGAAGTAGAGAAATTTTGCCATCAAACAGGAGGCCTTCCTTCTTGCTTTCTTTGTAAAGGAGAGGGGGTGTATTTATAGGCATGAGGGGGAGCATGTAATCGAGTCATTCTTTTGGCTACTTGTTAAGAGTCAATTGGGCTTTATTAAAAATGCATTTTGATTGCCTACCTATTGGATGGTGGCATGGGGATGATTATTTTATGCTTTCTCTCCCTCCAAGCGTCAAAAAGTCATGAATTTTGGCTTATTTTTTCAAAAACGCCTTTTTTTTCTTCAAAACGACTTCATCTGGTGGTTTTTGACCAAGTTACCTCACGACTTATCTAGTTTATAAAGTCATGTCATACTCTTTGATACTTAACTTACTCAATATCATGCTCATTCTTGTGTGTTCTTTGTCTACCAATTAAGGCTTTTGTGATTTGTCTTGTAGTTACTAAATCAATGCGATCTTTGGCGCATTAAATGGAATCGTGAATGCTAAATCAAATATAATGTAGGAAAAATTATGATCAAGTCATTGTAATATTATTTATGAGGCATCTTTACTTTTTGTTGGCTGGGAACATTGAGGCTTCTTCTCGTGTTGGATTGTGGAATTGATTTAATGCAAGACTCGATATTAAGAAAATTACGTACGGTCACTTAAGTGATAGCTCGACGAGTAATTTTTAAAACACCTCAAGCCAGAATTCATTTCTTGATATGAAGTGCTATGCTGGGAATATTACACTCTTTCTCTCTCACTTATGCTCCAATTCTCTCTCTCTCTCTCTCTCTCTCTCTCCCCCTTACACACACGTACTCTCCCTCCCTCCCACTCTCCCTCCCTCTCCCTTTCTCTCACCTACTCTATGCATCTCTCTCTTTTTCTTTTTCTTTTTCTCTCTCTCTCTCTCCCTCCCTCTCTCTCTCTCTCTCTCTCTCTCTCTCTCCCCCTTACACACACGTACTCTCCCTCCCTCCCACTCTCCCTCCCTCTCCCTTTCTCTCACCTACTCTATGCATCTCTCTCTTTTTCTTTTTCTTTTTCTCTCTCTCTCTCTCCCTCCCCCCCCCTCTCTCTCTCTCTCTCTCTCTCTCTCTCTCTCTCTCTCTCTCTCTCTCTCTCTCTCTCTCTATGTCTCTACCTCTCGCTTACTCTCTCTCTCTGTGCAATTGTCTCTCTTATAACCCCCCATCTCTCTTACATATTCTCTCTCTCTCTCTCTCTCTCTCTCTCTCTCTCTCTATATATATATATATATCTACCTCTCGCTTACTCTCTCTCAGTGCAATTGTCTCTCTTATAACCCCCCATCTCTCTTACATATTCTCTCTCTCTCTCTCTCTCTCTCTCTCTCTCTCTCTAATATATATATATATATATATATATATATATATATATATATATATATATATATATATATATATATATATATATGTCTCTATCTCTCGCTTACTCTCTCTCAGTGCAATTATCTCTCTTATAACCCCCCATCTCTCTTACATATTCTCTCTCTCTCTCTCTCTCTCTCTCTCTCTCTCTCTCTCTCTCTCTCTCTCTCTCTCTCTCTCTCTCTCTAAAATTTTCCAAGTATTCTCTGTGTGTGTGTGTGTGTGTGTGTGTGTGTGTGTGTGTGTGTGTGTGTGTGTGTGTGTGTGTGTGTGTGTGTGTGTGTGTGTGTGTGTGTGTGTGTGTGTGTGTCACAATCTCCATCTCCATCTCTCTGTTTCTCTTTTCGTATTTCCTTTTCCCTCCCCCCCTGCGTGTTATGTTGTGTGTGTGTGTGTTTCCATCTATCTCCCTCTTGCTCTCTTCTTATCTTCCTCTCCCTCTCCCTTCCTCCTTCCCCCCTCTCTCTTTGCCCCCTTGTCTTTGTCCCTCTCTCTCCCTCACATGACACACAAAAATATAGAAAGGGTGAAGGAGAAAGGGACTTATCTCAAGGCTCGTCATCAAGTGCACTTGGGCCATGGACTCACACACTATCCTTCTACTCCATGGTCTGTCTATCGCTCAATGTGCACAAATCATCTTGGTAAAAATGCCATTAAGATTTCAAATTTCTTAAAATCTCAATATAGAGTCACTAATTAGTAATGCTTCCAAAGCATCACTATTAGCATCGCTAAGCGATAGCAAAAAAGTATAGCTAGCACTAATAGTGATACCCCAAAGAAGATCACTAACTTCCTACTATTATACTCACATGTTCTTGTAATATGTGACATACATACTAGATGATAAGTCAGATGACAAAAATTACACAATTAAGCAACATATGGCTTTTTTCCATACCAAGATTTATATGAAGTGAGGGATGGCAATGCTTTGGTGGGACACCTATTTAATGCACAAGCTACACATATAACAACCTCAAGCCAAAAACCACGCAACAAAACTTGACTTTTGATCATATATTGTAGCATCTCTATGAGAGATCTATTCTTTTTCTTGGACTACACTATTTTATTAAGGCTTAGGGAGGTCACTCATCAATATATGTATGTGTCACATGGGTTCAAATTAAGATTTTTTTAAATATCATTTTTATATATTTTTTACATACAGAAGGATGTAATATAAAGGGGTTATTTATAGATTAAGTGAAAAAGAAATCTACTTTATTCACAAAAAATTCATAGATAAGGATATTTATAAATAGACCTTGAACGTACCTAATATGGAGAATATACATATAGTGAACCCCCGGAGTGTTGATGTGTATTATTTGACACTATATATTGGTGCTTTGTCATTATCTATTTAACAATGTATTAAACTCTTTAGAGATATACTCCTTTTCCCATTTTCATAGACAAAGGCATTAAATCTTGATAAAATTTCACTCATACATATAAACTCAAGAACTTCTAAAATAATTTTTAATCATATTTATAATCTTAACATTGTTTAAGAATCTCTCTTGAAAATAAATAAATTATAATCCTTATGCTACTGTTAATATTTATCTTAAACATTAAAAACATTTAAACATATTATCCTTCAAACTATAATTTAAATATATTTAAAATATTAAATAACATTATTTTAAAATTTACATTCTAACTAATATTCATATATTTTTATTGTAGTTTTACTTAATATTGAATCACATGCATTTAAAAGAAATAGTCATGTGGCATACCTCATGGCTTGATGAAGATGCTTGCATTAAAGATGTGTCCTTTCAACCCTTTCACACCCCAAGTCTCTTTCCACTACTATGCGACCTACGAGCAAGTTTAAAGTCTATCCTAAATGACACCCTTGTTGCTTGATCTCTCATCCCTCCCCATCTTTCACTCAACTTCACTCTATCTCACTCTCATTTACTCATTCTCTCATTCTCTCATACACTCAAATTCTCTCTCTCTCTCTCTCTCTCTCTCTCTCTCTCTCTCTCTCTCTCTCTCTCTCTCTCTCTCTCTCTCTCTCTCTCTCTCTCTCTCTCTCTCTCTCTCTCTCTCTCTCTCTCTCTCTCTCTCTCTCTCTCTCTCTCTCTCTCTCTCTCTCTCTCTCTCTCTCTCACATATACATTCTACACTAAAATGAAGCTAGAGATGGTAAAGAAAACAAACATAGCAAGCATTGAATCTCTCCTCTTCTTTGCAGCTTCTTTCTCCTCTTCTTTCTCTCTTGCATCTAATTTATATCAATATCAAAGCAAGAATGGTGTAAAATAGCTTACATTGACATTTTCCTTCTTCACTCAAGCTCGCACATGCACACACACACACACACAAAAGTTCTCACAAGCATGGAAGCTACTATATAAAAAAAAGAAACCCTACCTAGAATCCAAGCCTTCTTTGCAAGAGAGTTTCGAGGAAAGAGGATGTGTGGGAAATAAGCAACTAACCAAAGCAAGAACTAATGCAAAATGGAGGGAGGCGAGATGCTCTTACCTCAATGTTTTGGCCATGCACACGTTCATCCTTGCTCTTGGTACACTTTCAATAAAGGGAGGGAGAGTTTTGACCGCAGTATTTTTTACCAGATCGGTATACATGTTGTAAAGTGCACAACTATTATTGCCAATATAAATCACTAGTATATGTCTCTTTATAAACATTGGTATTTTTGTTGGTATCAATGGTGGCATTTTTTCACAAATAGCATGAGAACTTAACGTCTAAATACACCTCATCCCTTGTAGTGATGGCAACACATCAAGTTGCACATAATCCCTTTTAAGAAGATCTCTACATACTTGATGATCCAAATCTCTCTCTCTCTCTCTCTCTCTCTCTCTCTCTCTCTCTCTCTCTCTCTCTCTCTCTCTCTCTCTCTCTCTCTCTCTCTCTCTCTCTCTCTCTCTCTCTCTCTCTCTCTCTCTCTCTCTCTCTCTCTCTCTCTCTCTCTCTCTCTCTCTCTCTCTCTCTCTCTCTCTCTCTCTAATGGTGGCTACCATTCAAAGTAATACATGAGTGCTTGTTTTATATAACTAAGTACTATGAGGCCCTTTAGCACTTGCAAACATAATAGAAATATAGGAGGTGAAATCCATACACTTTGGTGTGATACAATCTAAAGAGTTAAGGTCAAAAAATAAATGCAAAAAGTTGGCAAGAAATCTTACAAGATCTTTCTATGCCTCCTATTTATTGTCATCTCTTTATACCTATAAGAATAGCCAACAACCTCCATTTATCCTCATGTTTGCAAGGCATTGCTAGCACCCCAATTTTTATGTGTCACTTGGATAGGAAGGGCTCTTCTTACTATTTTTTTCTTATGATGTGTATGAATACATGTAGGTCCATTGGGACACTTTTTTAGCTTGCTAGAAGGTTGTTTTCCTTCCCCATTTCACATACATGTGCATTCACTCTAGGATAAACTAAGTTTTGTAATTCTTTGGAATTGATAAATCTGCTCAACACACTTTTTTATTATTGGATATGGCATCTACAAATTACAAATTAGCAAGTTGTTTTAGATGAAAAACTTTGGCATACATGTTTTGGTCATTTGAATTTTGCTAGTTCTCTATGCTTACAAAACTCTATACCTTGAGGGCCAGTAAAACACATTTGTGAGAGCTTCATACTGTAAAATGCATTATGCTTCCTTCTTAAATTTTATGACTTAGTGAGAATTGTTTGCAAATTGTAGTATGCACATAGTGATATTTGCAATCATATGCAAACACGGTCTTTTGGCAATTATCTATACTTCTTGACTTTTATTGATGATCACTCTAGGAAAAGCTCTTTAAAAAGTTCTTAAATAGGATTACAATTAGGAATAGAATAAGGATTGGGATTAGGATAGCGAGGCTAATGTTAGAAGCAAGGATAGGCAACTTGCACATGAAACTTCATTGTCACAACCCATTGAATAGTCAACACCTTAAATATTTGAACAAGTAAATCATTATGAGGTAAAAAAAAAATTGTATTCAAAGATGTTAGGCTATGTATATAAGCTAGAATGCAAGCTCAATTAGGCATGTATAAGCAAAATCATTGTTAATGCTTACACTAGATTTGCACTAAAGACACGTCAAATAAATGTGAGGGCTTCTTCAAGTTGGACATATGCATCCACACATTCTTATTTTACATAAAATTAAAGTTGTTGTAAACTTAAGCTTAATGACAACCACTACAAGAGGTATCTAGTGGAGGGGTTGAGAATGAGGACCTTGAGGCAAAGAAGGCTCCAATTGAGGTAGAGATGGATGAAATGATAAATGAGAACTTCTTGATGACAATGCCTCTTTCATGCATACCTTGGAAAAGGAGGAAAATACATGAATGTATAAGGGCTCAAGAATATCCAAGCTAAAGGCATCTTTGTCATTGCTAAACTTTCAAAGTCTTTATGGATGGAGTGATGCAATTATGATAGGCTTAGTCATGTATATAATTCAAAGTTTGTAGCATGCCTCATAATATTGCATGGCTGAGGGATATAAAGTTATGACATAATTTTTTTATAGGCACATCAAAAACACCATATTTTACCAACAATAAATGTAATTCTTGACACTTGTGATGAGGTGAAAATTTTCTTACAATAATTTAGTGTTGGCTACAATTGTCTCCTCACCAGTCCTAACGACTGCATTCTCTTTAGAATTCATTATGCAGAGTTAATTTTATACCCAAAACGTGGTGTAGAATGATATTATAGAGTGAGACAATGGTAATTAAGGTGCTTATCCAACATATGTTCAAGTTGAAGAATTTGACAATCCTTACATCTTGGGACTCAAAAGCATATTGAGAAGCGGTGGTCCTAACTTTGAAAAGGAGCCACGACACATGAGACTAGGCCTTGTGATAGATGGGATCTATCCTTTTGGCCAATGGGTGACCACATATAGTGTTTTGCCCATGGTCTTAGTGAACTATAGTATTACTCCATGGATCATAACCAATTAGGGTATTGTTATTCCTAATCTACTCATTCTTGATGGATACAAGATGATGAATATGGAGATCTATCTCTAGCATCTGTGATGCCTATACTAGCATGCATATCGTCGCATGTATTGGCGCATGTACCGACACACATATCAATGTGCTCAAAGAATTATCATGATGAATATACTGACATGTGCAAAGAACCATTTTGATAGATATACTTATGGATACAAAGAGAAAAAGAAAGGGATCTAAGGGGCCAAATCCTTGGCACCCAAGTCTACTCTCTTCTCATGCTTACATACAGAACTTGTTTCCCTATTGAAGATCTAAAGAACTACCTAAAGCACTTGTTCTTGGTTGATATAAATGAAGATAAAATATTGACTAGTGATCTCTAAGACTAAGCTATCAATGTACTCCTATCCCTCATACACCCTATCAGGGCACTATGCGAAGTCAAGTGAGGATTCTACACAAGCAACTAATGCCACAAAAAGAAGTCAAGTCCAATTCAAGTGAAGAGGGCGAGTTGAGTTCAAGTGAGGATGAAAGCAAGGCTACTACGAATGAAGAGTGGACCAAGTCTAATGCTAGATAAATGTGTGCTAGGTTTTTTGATATGGGGAGAAAAGGAAAGCTATTCAAAAATACCCCATATGCTACTAATATTGTAAAGGGCATGGGCAACAATGTTTGGCATCAGAGGAGCTTCCAATCCCTTCAACTTCATGTGGTGTGGGTAGTCAAGACTTGGGATTATAATAGGTAAGCTTGGCCACTACGGTCACATTAGCAAACTTTAGACCACCAAGTCAATTTGGGATTTCCAATTGCATCCTTGATACTAACAAGGTTCCATGGTCACTCATTTCCATCCTTGTGTTCTTCTCCTTATTTCACTTTTTTAGGGTGTAATCTCTTTCTCACCCTCTGATGGCTACTCCTCCGATTATTTTTCTCAAATTTCATGGCGCTGTAATGCAAGATCAAAATGCTCATACCTAATATTTTCAAGTCTCTTATAGGTTAAATTATCTGGGATAGGTAGATCTTACTTAACATGTTGTCTCATATGGCTATAGGTCCACTGAATGAAAACCATGGGAAAGACTGTCAACATAAGTATTTGATTTGTATACATACAAGATATCAATTTCCCAATTTTATGAGGTGAGAAGCCAATACTAACACATTATAGGGAGTCTGTTACAGATGTCCTGCATGCCAAACAGGCACAAAGTCCTATCTGCATTAAACCTTCGGAGATATAAAAGAATATGGAAGTGCCTTGCTTTAAGGTTTAAAGGGGAAACTTTATAGGTGACATAGGTATGCTTCTTATGCTTTGCTATCATGGAGTCTAGGAAGAGAGGAGATTAGGAACAAAATGAGGTGCCAACAACCTAACATAGGGCTACTTGAATTGTGGGAAAGAAGGAAGCAAAAACAAGGTTTCTAAAGAAGGCAATAAACCATAAATAGAAGGCTTTTAACTTGGGTAAGGAGGGAGAGAACTTGTATATATGGAACATAGATGGAAGAGGTAAGGTTTGGGTTGTTTATGGATTGATATATGAGAAGACTCACTACTAAATACTTAGCAAAACAAGGTAGCACTATTGTGATTCATCTTCATCTATAAATACTTGTTCATAATTTTCTTGTTTGAAGAGATTTCATGGATGATAGAAGAAGGAAACATCTGGTATGATTTGGGCTGATGGATTCTTTGTTGTATACAAAGGTTTTTCATGGTTGTAAATAGGGTTTAACACGCATGTTTGCTATCCACTGCTATGGTATTTATTTTCCTACAGCTACTTGCTCATAATTTGCTTGTTTGAATAGGAAATATGGAATAAATTGAAGCTATCATGCGTGCATTTGTCATACAGGAAACATGAATGCATTTGAGATGTTGCAAGAGGTTTTACTATTGTAATACAATGGAAACAGGGGCAACACTACAGTTATATTCCTTCTTCTCAAATTGAAAGCTATGATAGTGATAGTGTCTCAAACTACCATGTGAAAAGAAGTTGCAATCTAGTTTGCAAAGGAGTAAGGATGGCAAACCTATGCAAATGCAAAGACCACCTTCTTGAATTAGTTTTAGTAAGATCATACTAGTCATTAGAAGTCGAAACACTTATGAAGCTTGAAGATCAAATTAAAACTTGACCTTCTTTGAATATGTGCCAAGTAGACCTTGACCTAGAACTATCTCCCTAGCTTAACACCTATTCAAACTTTGAGATTGGTTATGGTAGATGCCAAGATGATACTTCTATCTTAGAAGTGGATGTCGTGATGGAAGCATAAGAGACAAATGTAATAGAGTGCACAACAGAAGTATTAGGGGAGTTTTGAGGTATTGAAAATGTATTTTAGTGTGTAGAGAGAGAGTACTTCAAACAAATGGAGCAAAGCTCCATAACAAAAGTTCTATTTTTGAAAAAGTAAAAATGAAGAGTTATAGATACAATATTACTACAAATTTGTATTATAAATATCTATTTTTATCATCTTATATTTGTGATTATGATATCCTTTACATTAATGGCATAAGGTCTCACCCAGTTTATATTAATGATATATCTAAGATTGTATGATAATGATAATTAAATCTAAACTCAAATTACCAAAAAGAATTAATGACATATCTAATATTGTATGATAATGACACTTGAATCTAAAATCAAATTACCAAAAAGTTTAATGTTCATATTTTTTCCCTCCCTTGTTTTGTTCTTCTCATCTCTTTCCTTCCTTGGTGGTAGCTTGTCTCTATCTCTCCCTTCTCTTTGCCATGTTCTAATTTCAAGAGAGTATATTGGGGGTAAAGTCTCATGTGCCAACATTTCCATGTAATTACTATACATATCATGACTACACACTTGCACACTACAGGTGGTGGGTGTCCATCATTATCGCTTTTTTCTTTTTTCTTTCAATGACTATTGAATATGAGAAGGCCAATCACACATTGTGATTGTTGGAGTTCCCACATTCTCTCTCTCTCTCTCTCTCTCTCTCTCTCTCTCTCTCTCTCTCTCTCTCTCTCTCTCTCTCTCTCTCTCTCTCTCTCTCTCTCTCTCTCTCTCTCTCTCTCTCTCTCTCTCTCTCTCTCTCTCTCTCTCTCTCTCTCTCTCTCTCTCTCTCTCTCTCTCTCTCTCGTTCCATCTACCAGAGCTCACACATCTCTTTCTTTTGCTTGCTCATGCTTCCACTCAAGCTTTACCCTTCAACTGGTATTAGTGCCTACCATTCAAGGAGCTTCTATGTCATTCACTTCAGCCTATAACAAAAGCTTCAACTCGAAGGTTTCATGGTAATTCATCCCTCTTCTTCTCAAGGTATGCATTATGCTTCCACTTCTTATCGGCTTGCTCCCACCTATTGAGGCTTGCTTTAGGGGTGCAAAGGACTTTCCTCATCATTGCTTGAAGCTCAATAGTGAGTAGTAGGACAAACAAAGGGGGTAGCAACAACAACTTGTTTTACACTAGATTTTAGACTCTTATCTCTGCTTTGCTCTAGCACTCCTCCAGCTCCTAGGCCTCTTGGCTACTTTATTGATCACTTGTGATACCTCTTGATATTGCTTGGTTGCATTTGGGGCCTTCATTGAAGTGAAATATCACAGTCATTGATTGTGGAATAGTGGAGGCCTATTGTATATGCTCTAGGGCATCATATATTGAGCTCCTCATTGAAGTGAAATATCACAGTCATTGATTGTGGAATAGTGGAGGCCTATTGTATATGCTCTAGGGCATCATATATTGAGCTCCTCATTGCCTTTGGTGCTTAGCATTGATGCTCGAATGTTATGGTAATGTATTAAGGTGTTTATTGACTTCATTTGAGATTAAATAGCTCAATTTGTGTAGGGTTTTACTATTGTATACTAATTGGGTAGCATGCTTTCTAAATTGGAAGTTTATTCCTATTGAGGTTTGTTTCCATTCAGGTATACCACTTGAATCTATTGATGTTTAACATTGATGCTTGGACTTGGAAATGATTATGGAATGCCTTGGTACTTATTTTTTGAGATGCTGTTGATGTCTTGGAGCTTTGGCTATATGCTTTGGTTGCTTTAGTGATTGACATTATGGTTTTGAAGACTTATTTGGGTTTTATGCTCTTGGATGTATCATTTGATGTCTTTGGGCACTTGGATGTTATGTACTTGATGTGTTAAACCTTGCATTGCTCTTTTATACTCCAGATATACTTGAGTGGATGCACTTTGAGATATTTGCATTTACTTGAATATTTTGCATTAGAGCTTCAGATCTTCTATGTAGTTGAGCTTGGTTTATTGAGATAATGGGTCTCTTGCCTTATGTACATGCTCTCTTAGATGCAATTATACCTATGAGAGGGCCGATTTGATTTACATGCTTTGGACATTGACACTTACCTCTGTCAGCAAGATTCAGGGATGTATACATGCTTCTTGGTTATGTATTGAGCTTCACTACTCTCTACTGAGTCAATTGTGTATTTGACAAATTTTTGTATACTTGATCTTGAGATCTCTTACATATACAATATCTATACTATGGGACATATTGGTTACTGACTCCCTTGAGTTCATGACAAACTTTACTACTAGTTGTATACCTATTCACTACTAGTTGCTTTTACATATCCCAGTTGTTACTCAAATATTCTTGGCAATGGAAGCTTGGTATTTCCTAATTATTTGCCCATATGGTCTTGGTTATTCTACTTTATTTAATATATTAGTGTTGTAAGTACAATTTTAAGCATTGTCTTGGAGAGCAAACATTGTACTTTGATAGTCTTTTGCTTGTACTTGGTGGACAACTCTATATTTTGGCATTCCCTCATGTTTTACCCTTGTTTTGGTTGAGTTTTGGGATTGTTTTGCAATCATTTACTATAACCCATTCTCTTGGATTTTGCATTGGTATACTATCATTATGGATGGTTCTTCAAATGATAGTTCTATGTTCAATATTAATAAACTTGATAGTAAAAAAATTTCTTAGTAAGAGATACAAATATGGTATGTATTGGTGCAAAAATAGCAAATTAAGCCCTTGAAACCAAGAGTGTCAAGCTCAAAGGCATAAATTAGGATAATTGAGATGAGTTGGATGAGCTATGTAGATCCACCCTTATATTGTGATTGTCTAAATAGGTTTATTTTAATATTGTGGTACCTCAAGATAATGCCTGGCAATTATGGGAAAAGATATGCAATCTTTGTTCTAAGATGTATTTGTCAAAATTGCTTATGGAACATAACATGAAGGAAGAGAATTTTGTGTCGGCTCATTTGAATGAGTTTCATTCGATCTTCAGCTAGTTGACTTTGCAGGGATTGAAGGATAACCTACCTCTCTTATTCTTGTTTGTTACACTTATCGAAGTCATGAGATACTTTTCATATGGCCATGTGTGCGAATACTCCTAAAGATGGCTTGAAACTCCAGGATGATGAGGGTGCCTCACTCACATAGAAGATAAACAAAAAGAATGTAGATGCTTCTTGTACTTATCATGCATTGACTGTTAGGGGTAGGCATAATGGTAAGAGCGTCGATGACTGCTGTCGTAGAGACTCATAGAGATCTTAGTCTTGCAAATAGTCTCAGAGTAAGTCACGTAGTCATAGGTCCTCTCTGACATGACATTACTATGGAAATCAGGGTCATATTTAGTCACAGTGCCATAAGATGTGTGATAATAAGAATAAAGAGAAAGGAAATGGCAAAGTGCAAGGAAATTCTGATAATTGTAACATTTTCCCTAGTAAGTCCAATGTAAAGATTGAAGAGATAAATGTAGTGCATCCGAAGTTAGATGATGAGTACATCTTAACAGATTTTTCTCTTGATACTTTTTATTGACTACTGCTTTGTCTATATATTCTTAGTGTTGGTTGCTTGATTCAAGGGCTTTCTTTCATATTACCAACATTGGGATTAGTTTCATTCTTATCGTAGTGTGATAGGTTCTGTGTGTCTAGAAAATGACTTGGCATTGGATATTATTGGTATTGGGGATGTCATGCTCAATTTTTCCTAATGCAGCTCTTTTACTCTACATAATGTACATTATCTACCAGCTTTGACGAAAAGCCTTCTATCTATTGGATAGTTGGATGATACAAGCTATTATGTATCTTTTGGTGATTCTACATGAAAGATTACTTGTGGGAATCTTATCTTTGCTCAAGGTTCCAAGGTTGGTAACCTTTATCTTTTATTTATATCTGGATCTCTTGACCATGTTTTTTTGGGATCATGCATCATCTTGGGAGTGGTAGACGTAGAAGTTATTTAAATGATTCGTAAGTTTTCTTTTGGTTATATTCACTTTCTTATTTGGTACTTGTACTAATAAACTTATTTCTAAAAATGCTACCTTGTTTTTCTTGTAGCACTCGATCACAAATCGTGATTCCACACATTTGGATACTCGGTATGTAGAGAAGCGCAGTCTCACTTCTCTCATCGATAGATTATATGCGCACGATGGTCCAATAAGTCATACATATTTCCTATTTTTAGTTTTTAGTTTTTTTTGTGATGCATTATGTTATTTAGATTACTATTTGGTTTTTTTATATTATAGAGTCTGTTTGACGCTCCATTGCATTGCGATGAGCTCTAAAATGATGAGGAGTTGTAGTAATTGCTTGGATTCATGGAGCACACATCCCTTCCTTTTTTTGGCCATATAATCCATTATAGGCTCTTTCTATGTAGGCTTCCTTTTATATATTTCTCATCCTTTGTATATGGACTTGCATTTTACAATATTTATTGATACATTTGTTTGTTCTGGATTCTCCTCCCTATCAATCCATGTAGTTAGTTTTAAGAGACATCATTGTCGATATTTTACTTATCTGAAAATTGAATCAACAAATCATTTCATTCTAGCATCTCACGATGCATGTGTTTTGATAATACATGTATGCTCAACTTATAAATGATTTATGAAAAATTGTTCAGCATATGTGGCTAGCAGGGTGGCAGGGTTACATATATACTATATTAGATTTTCTATCAAACTTCAATATCTAATGTGAGTAAGAGCCAACAAGCAAGAGAAGAGCTATTTGTCAAGGGATTTGGAAACTACAAGATTGAATGTTATATAGTTAGTGACTGAAAGGCACTCAAGTATATGTATAATGTGTCAAATAGAGCAAACTCTAGGTATCTCTATCTATATTACACGTCCAAATGCATAGTTGAGTTCAAGTGATTAGATTTGAGCTCCTTCTAGGCATATCAACAATTCACTTTTTAAGCCAGTTTTAGATATTCCTTTGTCTAATGCTCATATATGTACACTTCATGTACTTCGTAAATAATCGAAAAGCTCATTCATCTTTACATAGGATTTTTTTGGAAGCTAAAACTCTTATCAAGTAGACAAGATTCTATAACAAAAATTGAGCAAGTTTTATGTGCAATTGGTTTACATGAACGTAATGTTGTTATTCAGCTAGATCCTCAAAAGTCCAAGCATAGAAATTGTATTCCCAAAATGCCATGTATCGGTTGGGTGAATGGTAGAAGGTTCCTAGGCTTTCATGAAAAACTTAGCAAGGTAAACTTTAGAAATGGGGGTTCAACCATTAAATACAATCAATAGAAGCCCCTAAATAATGCAATTAAGGAATATACTAAAAATGGACAAGCTCAAAAAACAAAAGCCAAAGTTTGGAAAATATTAGATAAAATATGTTTTTATTGTAATAAAATTGATTGGAAAGATGATGATCTCAAAGACTTCAAAGACCAATTGAGCCTTTTCAAAAAGGCAATGACAAAAGCCTACGATAATCAACACTTTGTCTGCTATATGATAAGAAGTCAATATTGCTATGTTTTTTCATCATTTAACTCATGCAAGATTTTTACCTAAGTCTCTTTATTTTTTAGCTATGTGATATATTTTTTATAACCATGCTCCATATTCAAAGAATATAGAAGTCTACCTATTTGGTCAACCTAAGGTATGGAAAAATCACATTATTAGGTAATGATAAAATACTTCAAACACACAAGACATTGAGGAGGAAAAGTCAAAGCAAATAGTTTATTAAAGATTTCTTGATGATTCTACATACAAATTTGACATAAATTTAAGCTTAAAGACACAACCACATATGTAATACATCATCTTTGGCAAAGACCATACAAATGGGTACTCAAAAAATAAAAGAG
The DNA here is from genome assembly GCF_053477565.2 of Lygodium microphyllum. NCBI lineage: Eukaryota > Viridiplantae > Streptophyta > Polypodiopsida > Schizaeales > Lygodiaceae > Lygodium > Lygodium microphyllum. The sequence continues at coordinate 148,378,874 of NC_141135.1, read as the reverse complement.
GGATATCTAAAATCTTATACAAAGTAGAGATTTTCAAAATGGTTACAAACTACAAAGAGAATGTAAAAGATAGGTTTTAAGAAACCCTTGACTCTTTAAGATCCTTTAGTATGTTTGTGTTCTAGAGAAATCTTTGTTTTCATCCCACTCAATAAGACCTCTACGTTTTTAAAACTCTTGCTTTCTATAGCCTAAGAGAAGCTTCAAATCTTTTGCATGTCCTACATGAGAGAGTAAATATGAGCTAAGAACTCAAAAGTATCTGACTCTAGATGATCCATTATAACTAGGCATGTAGCAAAAAACCCTTATGGCTTCTTCTTTCTCCACCAAATTTATTTTCTCCACTTCTTTGTTGAAAACTTCAAATCCAATGACTTTGGAAATAGATGTTAAAGCCATTGTTGGTAAACTTGGAGAGCTTGAGAATCTCCTCCAATAAATTGCGATAGTTTGATTATTGAAGCTTCCAATATAGTGGCCAAGACCTTAACTTTTCCCAAGCTTCAGTGGCCTAGAGCCCTTGGCCCTCCCAAGAAAGTTATCAAGGTCTTCAATTTTAATCTATATAAGAACCAACAAAGTTGTCATTATCAGTAGATGAAAATATTACCATCACTTATCCATTAAGCACAACAACACTCTAGCATTAAGCCTATGAAGATCTTGAAAATATGTTTTTATACCTTTGGATTTTCATCATCTTCAAGAAGGCTCTCAACATAAAGTTTTGAGTTCTTTGGCTTCTCCTCTATTGATGGCACCTTTAGTGTTTTTTCATAACCCATGTCCTCAATGCAAAGTCTTTTCTAGACCTCTAAGGAAAAAAAATTTGTGGATAGCCCTTTCTTTTTATATTCCATATTCTAATCAATACATGAATGCAAGGCTATGAAGCTATCGCAAGGTTATGGAGCTATCTTGGAAATTCTCCCCCTTAACATCCAAAGCTACTAGTGGGTATAGTTGTAACTAATGAAATCCTCACCAATCTGGCCCCATGCTACTAGGATAACTAAGTAATAGTATGAATATGATTGAACAATACATATCTTCTTTTGTTGATAAGGTGTCAAGATTGTGGGAGAGAAGGAAGGAGTCTCACTTGAAGCTTTCTTGCTTGCACAATGGGGGAATACACACAAGGGTGGAGGCTGAAAACAGTTTTCCTCTTCTTAGTTGTGTAAGCCAAAAGAACTCTAGTACAAGGAAATAGAAGATCCCTATATATGGGTCTCAAACCAAACTCAACTAACGAAGGTGGCATACTAACTGAGCCACGAACTAGAGTAGATAAGGATAGCTATCATGTAGCTATTATTCATGGGCGGTGTACCAACCGCATCTACAACTAACAAGTCGGTGACATAAATGCACAACGGTCACCCTGGCATATCACGAGTGGAGCTCGATATCTCAACACTCCCCCTCGAGCTCAATCCCAATTCCTGCACACCAAGCAGGTCTCTGAACTTGCACAGCTTCTCTACGCCCAATGCCTTCGTAAATATGTCAGCTACCTGATCCTCTGTGCTGACATAAACTAGATCAATAAGACCTAGTAAAACCCTCTCCCGCACATAGTGATAATGCACCTCAATGTGCTTTATTCTAGCATGATAGACTGGGTTATTTGCCAAGTGTATACTACTCATGTTGTCACAATAAATGACAACTGGCCCATCTGTAGGCTGATGCATATCATAAAGTAGCTTATGCAACCAAGCTACCTCACATGCAGCCATTGCTGCACCCCTGTACTCAGCCTCTGTGCTAGACAAGGCAACTGTAGGCTGTTTCTTGCTGCTCCAAGTGACTGCAGCACTCCCAAAAGAGAACACATATCCACTGGTAGATCTTCTATCAGAAATACTACCAGCCCAATCAGCATCAGTGTATCCATGCAGCTGTATCTGAACCCCAGTCTCATAAAATAGTCCATACTGCAATGTGGACTTCACATACCTGAGTATGCGTCTAGCCGCATCCAAATGTGGTTTCCTTGGAGCCTGCATAAACTGACTTACCAATCCAACAGCATAGCTCAAATCTAGCCTGGTAATAGTCATATAAATCAAGCTTCCTACTATGCGTCTGTACATAGTAGGGTCTTCCAGAAGCTCACCTGCATCTGCGTTCAGCTTCACATTCTGCTCCAAAGGAACTGAAATAGGCTTACAACCTGTCATCCCATATTTGGACAGCATGTCCAATCCATACTGCCTCTGCAAGAGCTGTATCCCACTTGGTGATCTAATCACCTCAATGCCCAAGAAATAACGCAGCTCTCCCAAATCCTTCATCTCAAACTTTTGCTTCAATAGCATTTTCACATGAAGGATATCTTCATCACTGTCACCTGTCATAATCAAATCATCAACATAAATGGCAAGCAGCATAATACCTTTCTCTGTTTTTCTCACATAAAGTGAGAAATCTGCCTTGGAAATCTGAAAGCCAATAGTGACAAGATACTGTCCTATCTTGTCAGACCATGCTCTAGGTGCTTGCTTCAAGCCATACAAAGCTTTCTTCAACCTGCAAACAAACTTAGGATGAACAGCATGCACATAACCTGGTGGCTGCTCCATATAGACCTCTTTTTGCAAATCACCATGCAAGAAGGCATTCTTTACATCATTTGATGTAAAGACCATCCCTTTGATGTAGCCATAGCAATGACTGCTCTTACAGTTGCCATTCTTGCAACCGGACTGAATGTTTCTTCATAGTCAATGCCATATGTTTGTGCATACCCCTTGACTACTAATCTTGCCTTGTATCTGTTCACAGAACCATATGCATTGTGCTTCACCTTATAAACCCACTTACAGCCAATTGCATTCTTACCTTTAGGCAAAGGTACCAATTCCCATGTAGCATTTGCTTCCAAGGCATCCATTTCTTCATCCATGGCTTTCTCCCATTTTTCTTTTCCCATGGCTTGCTCAAAAGAAGTGGGTTCTGATTCCTGTATCACCTTGACCATATATGCATAGTGAATGGCTGTAAATCCATCATATTTCAGCCTATCCACAGAATACCTAACTCTGGTAGACCTGCGCAAAGTGGGTTCACTCCCAGGTGCTCTCAAAACATCCCTGGTCTTCCTTACTCCAAGTGTAACAATAGAAGGAATACCAAACTCATCATCAATGCTCTGTTCTGAGCCACTGAATTCACCATCCACATAAGAGTGACCTGCATTCACATCAAACATGGGCTGATCAACCTTCTCTTTTCCTTTTCGTGATACCTGCATACCACTATCTGCATTGCTTTGAGAAGATTCTCCTTATCTCAATCTGCCTGTCCATGGCGAAGAATGTGAACCACTGCTAGAGGACGCTCCAGGTCCACTAATATTTTGTGATTGCTGCTGTGAATTCTGTGCAGCATTACCATTTTGTGCATCTACATCATCAATCACATTTACTGGTTTATACCAGCTACTCATCTCATCAAAAACAACATCTCTGCTCACTGTAAACTTACGAGTAGAAGGGTTATAGCATCTATACCCTTTTTGCTGCAGAGAGTAACCAATAAAGATGCACTTCTCAGCTTTTGGATCCAACTTGGATCTCAACTCATCTGGCACATGTACATAGGCAATGCAACCAAAAATTTTCAAATGAGAAATATCTGGTTTCCTACCAGTATACCTCTCCTCTAGAGTCATTCCATGTATTGCTGCAGTGGGAGTCCTGTTCATTATGTAGACTGCCGTAGCAACTGCTTCAGCCCAATAAAAATCTGGCAGGTCTTTTTCATTAAGCATGGCACGAGACACCTCTCCAATATGTCTGTTTTTTCTTTCTGCAATTCCATTTTGCTGTGGGGTATGACTGCATGAATATTGCTGCTTTATGCCATGCTCCTACAAGAACCTTGCAAACTCATTTGAGAGGTACTCTCCCCCTCCATCTGACCTTAGGCATTTTATTTGCAGGCCTGTTTCTTTTTCAACCATAGCTTTAAGAGTTTTGAAATGCCCAAAAACTTCACTTTTCTTTTTCATAAAATACACCCAAACTTTTCTGCTATAGTCATCAATAAAAGTAACAAAATAATGACAGTCTCCAAGAGATGTAGCTTTAGTAGTCCACACATCAGAGTGGATTAATTCAAATGGCTTCTTACTCTCTTGAACATGTCTAGGAAATGGTTTCCTTGCCTGTTTTCCAAACTGACAGGCTTCACATACCTTATGCATTTCTGCAACCTTGAATCTAGGCAATCCTGCAACAATATTTTGGGCCTGCATTGATTTAAGTCGCTGTACATTAACATGACCAATGCGTTTATGCGAGATATCAATATCTGCAACTACACCGGTCCCATGTGCAAACATTGCTGCACTCAATTCAGACATGTCTACATCCAACGTAAACATTCTGCCCTTCTTCTTTCCTTTTGCTATCAAGCGACCTTTATTTTTCATATCCTCAACAAAGCATCCATGAGGATTAAATCTGACCTACAAGCCCTGTTCAACCATTTGACCAACAGAAACCAGATTCTTGGTGATATTCGGGACATGAAATACATCGGACAGGTATTTCTTTTTCCCATCCTGCATAGACAAAGGAATTTTTCCAATCTGCACAATCGGATGTGCAGTATCATCACCAATCTCCACAAATCCTATTTTTTCCATTTTCCTTGCATCCTCCATCCATTCTGCATGACCTGTCATGTGGTTTGATGCGCCTGAGTCAACATACCATACATCATTGCTTTCTTCTGCACTTGTCACAGAATTGTTCATGTGCTGCACCATAAACAAATGCTCATTTCTGTCATCACCCTGTCTACTAGAAGATGCATAATTCCCTTGTTGCAGTTTTCCATTCATGATGTCATTCTGCTTTTTATAGCAGTCTTTAGCCATATGACCCATTTTACCACAGTAGTAGCATTCAACATTACTGTTTGCATTTTGGCCTCTTTGCCATCCACCACGACCTCTTTGGCTCCCCCTGCCTCTAGAGTTACCACGTCCTCCTCCATAGGACTGATTTTCTTGAGTTTGCTGCATATTCTGATTTCTACCACGGCCTCCAAATCGGCCTCCTCTACCTCTGCCTCTACCTCTTCCAGCATTTGAGTAGAAGACAGCTTCTTTTGAAGTTCCTCCTGAAGAAGATGCACCACCATTTCTCTGTTCCTCAGAAATTAGAAGAGCAATCAACTCCTCAAAATCAGGAAATCTTTCACGAACTGAAATGGATGTCCGAAACTGTGCATAATCCTTTCCTAGACCATTCAAGGTCACAGAAACTAAATCATCATCTTCCACTGGCGACCCAATGGAAGCAAGTGCATCTGCAATCTTCTTCACCTTCATGTGGTAGTCATTGATGCTCATATTTTCTCTTTGCACATTATGCAACTCTTGCTTGAGCTGCATTTTCCTGGCTTGCGTATTTGTGCTATACATTTTTGACAAAGTATCCCATGCCTCCTTTGGCGTACTTGCATCCTGAATATGCACAATCATAGAGTCTGAAATACTGATAGACAGCCAGTACATAACTTTTCTGGCTCTCTCATGCCATGCTTTGAATGCCTGCATTTGCTGTTGATTGGGAATATCAGGAAGAACTGGTTCTTCTTCATTTCCTGCAACAAACTCCCAATATCCTTTTCCCATAAGGAAATTCGTCATTTTAAACTTCCATGCTTGGAAGTTATTCTTGTCAAGCTTTTCAGTGACAATCTGTGAGAGAGAATCAAACGCCATTACAGAATATTGCAAAAAGTTCTGTCACTGCAAAGAACACAGCTTCAGCCTCACCAGGGCAAATCTGAAAAACTGGCGAAAGTGGTATTTGACCACACAGTCACTTCCTAGTGACGATTTTGCATAAACAGGAACCAAGGATGATTCTGTAACTCCCAATGTCTCTGCACATAAGCATACGATGCAATTTCTACAGTAACTTTTCACCGACCTGTAGAACAGTGGCTGCACAGCATAAAACTGGGCTTTTTCCTGAGTGCGTGCAGAAAACTTCCGCCTCCAAAACAGGCCCCGAAATGGCCTCAAATCAAAAAAACAAGGTCGCCAAGGGCTAAAGCCCTATCCCGCAGCATATACTGCCCTTTTGCTTCACCGCGAAGGGCGTCTCAACCTGAGACAACGCACTCCTGCACTTTCCGGCTGTGCTATCTGCAGAGATCTGCTCCCAAAACAGAAAATGAAAGCAACACTGCTCCTCTTACTAGAACACCGCGAGCTTGGCTTGCTTTCTTGAGCTCCTTACCACGAACAAGGCTCTGATACCATGTCAAGTTTGTGGGAGAGAAGGAAGGAGTCTCACTTGAAGCTTTCTTGCTTGCACAATGGGGGAATACACACAAGGGTGGAGGCTGAAAACAGTTTTCCTCTTCTTAGTTGTGTAAGCCAAAAGAACTCTAGTACAAGGAAATAGAAGATCCCTATATATGGGTCTCAAACCAAACTCAACTAACTAAGGTGGCATACTAACTGAGCCACGAACTAGAGTAGATAACGATAGCTATCATGTAGCTATTATTCATGGGCGGTGTACCAACCGCATCTACAACTAACAAGTCGGTGACATAAATGCACAACGGTCACCCTGGCATATCACGAGTGGAGCTCGATATCTCAACATAAGGTAGGTAGGAAATTTAGGGATACAACCAAGAGGGCCTTCTTTAGTCCTTGTAATCAATTATATCACCTTTTCTTCTACCTTTGTGATGTTCTCACTCTTAAATACAACAACATCAAAACCTTGCATTATCTTATTCTCAATGTCCTCTTGAAATATCATTGCTTTCACTTCAATATCTTGATTGTACAATTGCACTATAGTTACATTGCCTTTGTACACTTGTACTTCAATTTTGTAACCCAAAGATAATGAAGTTTTTATTCTTGTTAAAATAAAAATGTATTTTTCTTTATAAAATCATATTAAATTTTAAATTTATGCCAAGTGTTTCTCTGCAATGCTTATGAGTCACTATTAAAGAATACTAGCAATGTTTGTGAGCAAGAACAAATATGAAATTGTTTATATATTCATAGTTCAAACTCAAAATACTAGGAGATAAACACCTTATACAAAATAAAGAGCATTCAATTCTTCTTCCAATTGTTCTTAAGCTTATACTTAGGAGTTGTATTAATAGTCTAAAAACTTCAAGATGTCAATTACATCCTTTAGACTCAAGTTAGAAGTTACATTAATCTCCTTTGCTTCTTGTCCAATTACTTACACCTATAATTTTAATGGAATACAACCAACATTAGAACCTAAATGAATCCAAGTACCATATCTAATGCAATCAATGTTCTCAAGGTTGCCATTTTAGCAACTGGATTGAATGTCGCCCTTTTAGTTATGTAATGGAAGCTATCAATGTTGCTAGAACAACTTTGCAAACAAGGTTTAGCCTTATTGATGAGGAGTTCAAGAAGTAGAAGCAGATTGCCCTTTTCATCAGAATCAACATCAATGTCTTCTTGTATAAAAGGATGTTGGATTTCTTGTATATCTTCAATATATGGATAGTTGTTCTTCAGATACAATACAAGGGAAGAAGATAAAGAATATTACAAGTAAAGTTAAAGAAGTTGAAGAGAAGGAAAATATGTTTCAGGTGGATATTGAGAACCAGTTTGTGCATGGATTTGATGTTGCTTTTTTTAAAAGTGAGAACATTACAAAAGTGAAAGAAAAGGAGATAGAGTTTAGTGCAGAGATTGAAATATGTCCTCTTGAATGTGTCCCAACATTTCCCAGCTATCTCATCAACAAAAATAGATATGTATTGCTAAATGATATTCAACATCTTTTTTATCATAGAGAAGATTAATGCTTGGCAATCGTTGCAGCATCGGGTCAAAATGATAAGAATTTTATATGTTATGAAAAGGAATTGCTAGCAAGTCTTGATGTCGAGGGAGAGAATTTTCAAGATAGCTCTGTAGCCTTACATTCATGTATTAATCAAATTGTAGAATATAAAAAGGGGAGGATACCTACATAGAAAGAGTTCTTACAAATTCAACATAGATTGGTATTGATAGCTCTGTAGCCTTACATTCATGTATTAATCAAATTGTGGAATATGAAAAGGGGGGGATACCTACATAGAAAGAGTTCTTACAAATTCAACATAGATTGGTATTGATAACATGGGATATGAAGAGAAACTGAAGTCTCCATTAGAGGAGAAATCAAAAAGTTCAATAAATCTTTATGATGATAGTCTTCTTAAAAAAGATGAAAACCCTAAGGTATGAAAGATAATTCTAAGATATCCATTGTGATTTATATTAGAGTATGTTATACATTATAGACAAATATAATTGGATATTTATCTACTAACATCTTATACTATTGTGGTTTATTGTGCAGATAGAAATTGAAGATACATACAACTTTCTTGGAAGAGCCAAGGGCTCAAGGCAAGTTAGTGCAGAGATTTGATATTGAGAACTAGTTAGTGTAGGGATTTCATGACCAAGATTCCAATATAATGACCGAGGCTTATATTGGAAGCTTAAATAATCAAACAGTTGCAATTTATCATACCCAATTGTCAAGCTCTCCAAGCTTACCAATAATGACTTTGAAAGCTATCTCCAAGGTGATTGGATCTCAAGTTTTCAATACAGGTTTAGAAAAGATAATTTTGGTGGAGAAGGAAGAAGTTGTAAGAGTTTTTGGCTTTATGCCTAGATACAGTGGATCTAGGGCAGGATACTTTGGAGTTCTTGGCTCTTATTTGCTCTCCCATGTAGGAGATGCCAAGAATTTGAAGCTCCTTCAAAGCTATAGAAAATAAGAGTTCATGAAATGTAGAGGTCTCATCGAATGGGATGAAAAAAAGGATTCCTTTAGAGAACCTAGTGACTTGCTTAAAAGTAAAGACTCTTCTGCAACAAAGTCAAACTAAAAGATGTTAAGGGTTTCTTGAAACCCATCTTTTTCTATCTCTTTGTCTAGTTTGTAACCATTGTGGAATATCTTTGATTTTCATAAGAGTTTAAATATCCCTCTTTTTTTCTTTGGGTATAGTGTATATAGTCCTTGCCAAAGATGATGTATTACATGATATGGTTGTATCTTTGAGCTTGAATTTGTACCAAATTTGTCTCCAGAACCATTGAGACACCTCTAATAAATTATTTTCTTTGTATCTTCCACCTCCATGTCTTGTGTGTCTAAAGTATTTTTTTCTTGCTTGATAATGTAATTTTTCCATACCTTGGGTTGACTAGATAGATAAGGATCCATATTTCTTGATAGAATATAGAGCATAGTTGTATAAAATATGTTGCATAGTTACCAAATAAAGAAATTCAATTAGAAAACCTTATATGTGTCAGAAAATAAAGAGACATACATATGCAAACTTCTTATCATATAGTGAGTTAAGTGTTGATTATCCCAAGCTTCTATCATTGCCTTTTTAAAAAATTTCAATTGGTTTTTGAAGTCTTTGAGATCATCATCATTCCACTTAGTTTTATCACAATAAAATAATACTTTGTCTAGTGTTTCCCAAACGTTGGCTTTTCTATTCTGAGCTTGTCCATTATCAACATGATCCTTAAATGAATATGTATGCATTTTCACTAATTGTATCTAATAGTTGAGCCACCATTCCTAGAGTTTATCGTGCCACAAGTCTCCCATGAAAGTCTACGGACTTCTAGCCTTCACTCCACCAATAGATGGCTTTTTGGGGACACAATTGCCATCCTTAGACTTTTGAAGATCTGGTTCAATAATAACATTACCATCGTGCAAATCAATTGCAAATAAGACTTTTTCAATCTTTGTTATAGCATCTATTCTAATTGATAATCGCTTCAGTTTCCATGCAAATCCTATATGAAGATGAACAAGCTTTTCAATTATCCTACAAAAAGTACATGAAGCGTACAAATATGGGCATTTACTAAAGGAATATCTAGGACTGGCTTAAATTATGGATCCTTGTTGTGCCTAGAGGGAGCTCTATTCCAATTTATTAAGTTCAACTCTATGGCTAGGGACATGCAATATAGGCAAGGAGATCTAGAGTTGGCTCCCTTTGATACATTGTACATACATTTAAGCGTCTTTAAGTCACCAGCTATATGTCATTCAATCTTATAATTCCCAAATCCTTCAACAAATAGCTCTTCTCTTGCTTGTTGTATCTTAAACATCAAGTATTGGTGTTTGATTAAAAACCCAATATAATGTATCAAAATCCTCTATATCTACTTCGAATGCTCCTAGTCACCAAATGTTATGTTTCGATTGAATACTAAATGGCATTGAGTGATTGCAGTGATCTGATGAAAGTGCTCTATTCATCAAGGTAATAGAGACCCTCTCTAGTTTTGTACATTTTAGAATCTTAGTTTCATCAATTTTAACCACAAATCTAGCCACTCCTTGTGCCTCTTCTAATGACAAGTCATAGAATATAATAATCAAACATTGTAGGGTGGGCAAGTCAATGAACCTTACCAATGAACCGATTATAACCATTACCAATGAACCTTAACAATGAAGAGCTATTATAGAAAAGCGAAGTGCTATTTTTGCTAGGATCTTTGGGATATAGCCTACCATCTAACTAAAGATCAAGATTTTTATTTCCTTCAAACCTGAGTATATGTTTTATAGACTCTATAAGTAATGGGTTTTGTTCTTTTCCTTATTGGTCCTTACTCACTATCCAACTCAATATGAAGATGATAGAGACGTCTTTCACTAGAGCTACATAGATCATTGGATGATTGATCCATAGCTAAGGATGTGATTAGAAGATTGGATTGAAAAACTATGTGAATTAGAAACAAGAAGGAAAACGAAGAAGAAACTAGTAAGGATGGGAAAGAAAGAAGAGAAAAAGAATAGAGGGAAATAATCAAACGTCGAACAAAATTCTAATTGAATATTAGTTTTCACTTTAATGAGGTGATTAAGATCTTCATCATGACAATCTTTGTCACCTTTATAGCGGCCTAGATTTCTAGGTTTTATGTGACTATGAGAATATCATGACAATGACTTATTAATCATTTTTTATATATTTACTTACCAAAATATAAAAGTTTTGAAAAAACTAAAAAATAATTTTATTGTCTAAAATATTTTCTCTCTCTAGGATCGCTTAAGGGTATTTTTGAGACCTCAAAATACTCCTAATGTATTTTCGAGACCCCTAATGTAGCAATGGTGGTTTGCGACACAAAATAGCGGCATCACTATTTGCGTCGCAAATAGCATCATTAAATTAAGTTAGCAATGCTATTTTTGACACAAATAGTGATGCTTAGCAACACTAATTGCGACACCAATAGCGACGCCAATCTGAGAAAAAAAAGACTAAAAACCCAAGCACAGTATTTGTCGCAAACATTTTTTAGAGAGAGTGAGGGAGATCATCGCCTTGAGAGGGAGAGGGAGAGGAAGAGGAAGAGGAAAAGAGAGAGAATGAGAGCTTCTCACTGCCGCCATACACGAAGAAGAGGGAGAAGTGCGCAATGAAAAAACAAGGGACGTCGCAAAGAGGAGGCAAAGAATCCATTCTCGAGCCTTATGTAGGTACATTGCCTCTTATTGCTTTATTCTTATGTTTTCTTCTTTTCTTTTTTTTGTTTCTCTTTGTAATGAGATTCATTGAAAGAAAGAGAGGAATAAAGGAAAGGAGAGAGGGAGAAGAAGGAAGGAAGAGGAAGAGAGAACAAGAGAGAGAAAAATAGGAAATACAACAAAGAAAGAGAGGAAGAGAGAAATGATATATGAAGGGAGGAAAAGGAAGAGAGAAAGAGAGAGAGAAAGGGGAGTAGGGTAACAAAGAGAGAGAAAGAGAGAAACGAGACATAAAGGGAGAGAGAGAGGAGAATGAGTGAGAGAAACGCAAGAGGGGGAGAGAAACAAAGAGAGAGACAACAAAGAAAGAGAAAGAGAGAAAGCCTAGAGAGGGGGGAGAGAAAGAGAAACAGAGATGAGGAAGAGGTAGAAAAAAAAGTGAGGTAAAGAGAGGAAGGGGAGTGAATAAAAAAGAGAGAGCTAGAGAGAGAGGGGGAGAGAAAGGGATGGAAAGAGGGAGAAAAAGAGAGATAGAGAGAGGGTCTTTCAATGTCCTTGTTTTATGAGTTTTTTATTTTCTAACTTTGATTTTGATTGTAACGAGATGCGTCGAGTGTGAGTGGAGAGGAAAAGAGACAAAGAGATAGAGAGAGGAAGGGAGGGAAAGGAAAATAGAGAAGAAGTGAGAGTGGGGAGGGAAGATGGGGGAGAGAAATAAACATTGAGAGAGAGGGGGAGAGAGAAACAAAGAAGAATGAAAGGAGGAAAATAAAAGAGAGAGAGAGAGAGAGAGAGAGAGAAATAGGGGTAGGAAAAGAAACAAAGAATGATGAAGGGAGGCAAATAAAAAAAGGGAAAGAGAGAGAGAAAGGGGAGTGGTGGAGATGGTATGTCTCTTTGAGAAGTGGCTCACTATGTACTATCAGGCCAAAAAATATTGGGAAGAAGCACGATCAAAATTTCAACATAGTCACATGCCATTGATCAATTCAATATCCTAATGGCATGGAGGAGATACCGCAGTTTATGTTTATGCACTAGTTACATGGAGCTTTGATCATAGCTTCAGGGGTAGAAGTCTCTACCGAGGAGTGGGAATCCTCAAGGGGATGTAGTCTAAAGGTGATTGTATAGCACAAACTCTACAATGCGGCGTGGTCACATGAGCAACATTTTTGTGTTGAGCGCATCAACAAAATGTGCTCCACAACAAATTGTGGTATCATGGCAAAGTGTAAAGAATGGGATTAGAGGGTCTTACACGGGGTTAGCACATGCGAATACCCAGTTACATTGATGGGCTATTTAAGGTGTGCAAGGACCTGATTAGGGTACCATTTTGAAAATACAAATCTGACTCCTCACCTTCACCTTCAGCTCCCATGGCTTCTTCTCTCTTTCTCTCCCCTCTTTCTCTCTCTTTTCCTGTCTTTCTCTCTCCTTTGCTCTCTTCTTCTCTCTCTTCTGCAATCTTCTTCCTTCTCTCTCTCTCTTTTAGATCCCCTTCATTACAGTTGGTATCAAAGCATGGGTATTTGGTCATTTCTTCTTTTTCTCTTCTCACATCCAGTTCTATTTTTCAAAAAAAAAAACTAGTCAAACATGTACAACATGGAGAACAGGAGCTATAAGAAGCTTTAATGGAGTACCACAGGGTGTTAGCAACCTTTATTGGAGATCTCACAGGAGCCAAGGTCAAGTTAGAGGAGAGCTTTCTTCTTCAATAAGCTTTAATGGAGTACCACAAGGTGCTGGCAGCCTTTATTAGAGATCTCACGGGAGCCAAGGTCAAGTTGGAGGAGAGCTTTCTTCTTCATTAAGCTTTAATGGAGTACCATAGGGTGCTGGCAGCCTTTATTGGAGATCTCACAAGAGCCAAGGTCAAGTTGGAGGAGAGCTTTCTTCTTCATTCGTGAGGAGCTCCCATGGATCTTATGCCTTGCACTTGCCCACGGCCAAGGCCCATGCCACGACCTCTTCCACGAGCTCCACCTTCATCATAATTGGACTCCCTGTTGCCATCATCAAGCTAAGCAAATCATGGCCATACCCATCTCCTTTCCCCAACTTCTCAGACTCCATTCGCTTTTCAACAAGCTGGGCTCTCTTACATAAATCTGTGGCTCGGATCCCAGCCAAAATACGAAGTAATCACCATGAAGCTTGGACCAATGGAAGAGGTGAGGGAGGATACGAGGAACAATGTCGTGAGAGAGGTGGGGCATGGGCTTCGAGCGGGCAGCACACGTCACTCCAAGATACTCCCGCATGTTCCCACTCAGGAAGGGCCTTCTCTCTAAGCAGGATATGCCCTGGGCCTCGAACACTTTCCTGATCTGACATGGCCGCCACCACAAAGCCTTCAGAGCCTCCCAACTGGAGTAAAGCACCTAGCTTGACACCAGGACGAGCAGGGAGTAAGCCATTTCCCGACTTAGCAACAAATCTGACATGGCCATGTGGTGCCTGCTACTACTACCCCAATTCAAATCTTTCAATTCAAGTCTAACACGGCCATGTAGAGGCAAAAAGGCGATTGGCAAGTCTTTCACATTGCCAGGAAAGTTAGTTTCTTTTAGGTGCATTAAGATTCAATGGATACTCCATCTTCTACGAGCCTTGTGAAAGGGGAAGCGGTGGTGTTGTGCTCTATTGTTAGCTAAGTATTGAGATTCAATCTCTCTTTCTCACAGGACACTCAGTTACTTTGTAGTATTTAAAAAAAGTTTTGGAGTGCGGCGATTGAGGGGGACTGTTGATCCAAGCCTTTGATGACAAGCATGTATGCAAGTTGCTTCTAATTATTCGAAATCTAGGAGAGGTGGAAGTTTCCCCATGCTTCAAAATTTTGAGTTGTTGTTATATATGTATGTATGTTGCTTTGCTTCTCTCCTCATGCAAAGTGTTGAGGCTCCCATTGAAGGGCAAGACCAATATCATGTGGAAGCTGTAAAAGTTCAGCTACAAGCACGCTAAGAAGGAGTCTTTGTGCAAGATAATGCTAGTGTGCTACGTACATTGAGGATTGGAACATGGCTACTACCTTTCCAAAACCCCTCTCCTTCATTGAATGTTGTAGCGGAGCCTGCTAGCTCTGATGAATGGATTCACTTGCAATGCCTATGGAGGAGGTACCTTCAAAAAACATGCATTTTGCTTGATAGACCCTTTTCTGTGTTGAGGGAGTGTCATTTGTCTCGAGGTCCATCCATAAAGAAGGTAAAGTCACTTGAATCTTGAGAGTGCCAATTGAATTCCCATCCCCATTCCACACTCTTGAAATGCATGCATGGCTGAATGCTCTTTAAATTTCTTTCCCCATTGATCAAGATTTTACTCTAATCCTTAACCGTACTCTTGTCTTGATTCTTGATCGATAAGAAAGAAATTTGTAAGAAGGGTAAGTCATGCAATCAGTGAGTCACTGATTTGCAGAGGTAACCCCTTCCCCTATCCCATTTCCTTATTGGTCATGCATCTCATTAAAAGCCCAACTCTTCAATTGAAATTGCATAGCATGCTCATTTATTGAATTAAAAATCCATGTCATGTATACAGAGAACAGGCGAGTCGGGAGCAAAAGAGGGAACCCTGAAGCCCCCTCCCGATTAAGACCCTGAAGGGGTGCACAACCCGGCCTGGGGGGAACTTTGCCCACCTCCCGCTGATCCGGAGCCCAAATTTTTCTTGCAGGTGCAAGTACACTTGAATGAATAGCCCAAGCCCTGATCATTTACATTCCACAACCTTGTAGATGTATTAGTAATGAGATGTATCACTTGGGAATGTATGGTGGATGTATGCAGTGATGGACAGGGTATGCAATCAAGAAATGGTCTCAGCAAGAGAACTATTGATGCAAATGATGTATGGCTCTATGTGGCATTGAGAACCACCATTGAGGCCCCGAATGTCTTGGAATAAGCACCTCAGTATTGGGATAATGTATGCTCATTGAAGGAGTTCTTGTAGGGTGTTGCAAACAGCTAGTCCCACACAGTCAACCCACAAAAGTCAATTACATCAAAGCCTTCTTGTGTGATTGAGCATAGACCCCATAGCTTGATTCAAAAAGGAATCATCCCCTTTGATCCAAACCAAAAATCTCCCCATTCCGCCCTACGGTTTGGGAGATACACCCAATTTCGTGCTCAGAGGTATTGTGGGACATGTAGTAGTCCTACATAGTCATGCCACAAAAGTCAATACAGCAAAGCCCTAATCATTTACTGTCAGAGATATTTTTATATACTCTCGTAGAGGGGATTGAGAGCTTTAATTTGAATCAAAAATTTTGGCTATCGGAGCTTCCTAGCTCAAGATATTGCCATTTCCATAACAAGGGGTCTAGTGGACTGCACTTAGGATGGCAAGCCACAACGAAAAAGCAAAGGCCCAAGAGGACTTCCAGTGTGAAATAAGGGACTCCCATGCCTCAATGAACGATCCTAGCTCAGCCCAAGAGGATCGTGCAGAAATGTTTGAAGATGGTGCCCCCAAGATGGACCGCTTGGCTATGCTTAACCATACTCTATGTCAACATGAGAACCTGCCAAGATCAGCATCATTCCGAAATGATGGCCAAGATGGACTTACTCATCGAGCGCATGGGCGCCCTCATCCCCACCCCATCGCACCCTCCTCGGCTCAGCCCAAGGAGCATATTCCTCCCCATGAGGCCAACCGCACTCCTCCCTTGGAGACTGGGCGTAGCCCACAAGGTTTTGGTGGCACCCATGGCTTCCCCATAGCACTTATGAGATAGACGAACCCTTCACTCAACATGATAAACCCATCCTTCCCTCCCCCATTACGAACCCTTCAAGCCCATCCTTGGGACAGCATCTCCCCCATAATGGAAGCTATATGCATACTCATGGGAATGGCCAGCAAGTGTCTAATGCAAATTTTAGGTAGCATGGAATGCAAGGTGTACATGGGTAGCATGCACATCGCAGTTTTGGGCAACAAGGCCCCAATGTTCAATTTGGTTCGCATGTATTACATGGGCAGCAAGACCCTAATAATCAGTCTGGCCCACATGTAATGCATGGGCAGTATGGCACCAATGGACATTTTGGTCAAAAAGGCATGTATGGTCATTCTCACGGACATTATGAGTACCAGGACCATTGGCATGGGTTCAATGTGCAAAGGCAAGTGCATGCGCCTACTTATGGTCAACATGCATATGATGATTGTGAATATTTTGAGCAACATGCATCTAATGACTATATATGTTCTCATGAGCTATATTCTGGTCACATACATAGACAGTTATCTAGATAGCACTATGTACATGGACAACATCATGCAAATGTATACGAGTATGTACATGGGGAGCAACATCATTATCAACAACGGAGTGCTCAATATCATCAGCCACTTGATCATTACTATAAGCAACATGCACATCCTTATGAGCTACATTATACTTGAGAACGATGCCATGATGAGAGCATCTCACTACTGCAACCTCATGAGCAGGTGCCCCATCAGCCTAAGGCCCTTAACTTTGAATGCCCAGTAGTAGCCACGCATGTGGAACTCATGGACATGAAATGCCTAGGGATTGATGCAGTGAATGATGTAGTGACTTCAACCTCATCTGCTCCAGTCCGACTTGGCCTAATAGTTCTCAATGAGTTTATGGACAATTCAATGCATGCTACCGTATGGGTTGGTGTGGGAGCTCACGCTCAACCGCCAAGACCCACGGATTGCTTATTGTTTCAAGCGTTCCAAGATGAGCACTAATGGCTACCTCTCACATAGCCGATGTGCCATCCATATCTACGGGTGTAGTGAGCTTACCTCCATGCCGATCGAGTTACCTCCTCTCCCGCGCACTCCGATAGCTCCACGATCCAAGTGCAAGGTTCAAGCAAGCTCCATCCTCAAGCTCCACGCTCCAAGCTCCATAGCCGCGAGCAAGACAAGAGAAGATAAGAGAAGAAGAAGAAGAGAGCAGAAGATGGAGAGCTTCTCCTCCTCGGTCCCTCACCCTCACACACTCACTCCCTCACACTCTCACACTCCCTCTCTTAAGCACAAGCTCAAGCAAGCAAGAAGAAGAGGAAGAAGAGGAGGAGGAGGAGGAGAGCCACTTTTGGCCACACACGAGAATGAGCTTCTCATTCACTTTTCAACTTTATATACAAAACCCTAAATCCCTTTTGGGCGGTCATCCCCTTATCCCCTTTTTTACATGGTCGGTCGTGGCCTAGGCCCTTTTTCCCATTGTCCTCCTATCTTCCTAGCTTCCTTCCTACCGCCCATCTACCTTTACAAATTGCACGGGTGAGAGCCCTCGATGATCCTTAAATTAAATCATGATGCGCTTGCGCTCTTTTACAAAAGTATTGACTTGCACTTTTCCTTGTGCGCATTTCTCCCTTACTTAGGACTTTTCTGCGCTTCTTGTGTTTCTAGATTTTCCTTGTTCGCCTTTGTCTTCCGTTTCACTTTGCCTTGGCCTTTGTCTTCTGCTTTAGCTTTTCCAGATTTTCCACCTTGTTCATCTACCGGTTAACATTACCCCCCTCCTAGACAAGTGCCAGTCCCATGGCACTCACCGTCATAGGTAGCAGGCTTTGGCGTGCACTGAAGATGTGGGTGGAAGGGATATCAGTGGTTTCCATGGAGGAGTGTTGGTGATGGTGTGGATGAAGGTCGTTGGGGGCATGTTGATGGCCTAGGTGGCTGGTGGTAGGGTTGTTAGAGTTGGTGGTAGGGCTATTCTTTGTTCGGGATTGCACTGATGGCCAGCACAAGTGTTGGTTTATTGGGGATTCTGCACATGACGATTCTTGGCGTGCTTGCAGGACGATAAAGGATAAGAATTCAGAGTTGAGTGTCGATGAAGAGTGAATGACACTTTCGTTAGAGTATTCAATACCTGCAATTGAAAACCTCTCATAGGTGGTCTCTCCCTAGGGGTAGTGGTAGTCTTCTCTATGGTGCATAAGACATAGTTCAATTAGTTTGGGAGACAGGTCGAACTCTAAGCAAGCTGAGAGTATTGTCCTACACTTGAGGACCCAAACTATGTATATATTTCGGTGCAGATATTATGTGAGTACTCGTGCATACTTAGATATTATGTAGTTAGAAGACCGCGGGTTGGTTTCTCGTAACAATGTGTGGATGAAGCAAAGTTGTCCTTGTTGAGAAGAAGTACATGTGAAGGTGTATGAGACATCCTTTGCATTGTGACTGCACGACGTAGCATAATTGAACACAGGGACACCACACTTTCGGTACCTGGGAGCTATTGGACTTGCTTGATGAGGACGGTGTACTTTTTGTGAGATACTTACAACAATTGATTGCAATGGTATTAAGTCAGAATGCAAGAGGGAATCGTGCAAATGGGTCAGGGTGACACGTCTAACAATAGGCGAGACAAGCTCCCTAGGTATGTCGTGCCCTTGATGTGCCCTAAACAATTGTGGGTGATGTTAAAGGGCTAGGGGACTAGGGATGAAGCCAGCCAACCAAGGTCACTAGACGTACCTAATTTGAGGACCCCTAGGTGTTGTGTTGTGATCGTGGGTGCTTCTTATCTTTTCATTCTTTTCTTTTCTTTTCATTTTTCCTTTTTCCTTTTCTTTTTGTCTTTTTTTCTCTCTCTCTCTCTCTCTCTCTCTCTCTCTCTCTCTCTCTCTCTCTCTCTCTCTCTCTCTCTCTCTCTCTCGGGCATAACATGAGTACAACCATTGCAATATGTTGAGGCTATCAACCTTTCAATGGGTTGGGAGTTGTCGAGCAAAGGCTCAGGAAATGGATATTACAGTGATGATTGTGCCCTAGCCTCATTGCTAGAGAAGTAGTCGTTGAGATGGGGAGATACACTTGGGATATTGCAGCCCTCTTTGGAACGTGCGATGTTGGTACAATTAGGGTAACAACTGCCGTGAGTGCCCGACCTAGAGTGTAACCCAAAAAGAGAAAGTGGTTAAGATCATGCTTTGGGCCATGCGACATGGGCACTTGCAAGGGTGATTTTCGCTTTTGGTAGCATGGCTTTGTCGCGGCTCTTTGTGAGGTTGGTGGTCTTGCGGTGACTTGGGCATTGAACACGTTCGTACGAAGATCTGCGTCATCCTGCATCCACTTGTCACTTCATGAGAGTATATGCAAGTCGCATGCATCAAGTACAACGAACAGATGCAATCATGTCAAGATATTACTTTATCAAAATCCTATGATGCTGATCACGATGCATATTTCGGCGCTTGTTAAAGACATGGCATATATTAGCAACAGGTAATGAAAGTGTATACAAGTGGGGAGCTTGCCCCTTTAACCATTTAAAGACAATAAGTTATGGCAAGATAGCCTTTGTTAAGCAGCTTATATATCATAGGGGCTACTCTATTTGTACGAGGCGGGGCGAGTCCGGGTGGTCGGGCGACTGAGGCTATGCCGGTGAGGGGCTTGTGAGGCTGGGCGGGGAAGATGTCGGCTGGGACCCAGATGGTGTGGTCCCTGGCCGCAACTGTTTCCAAAATGCTTTTAAATAATGCGTCAAATTCCTACTTGTCTCGAGCTGCCCTCTCCTCTTTCGAGCACCTGGTGCCCGAGTGTCTAGTGGGAGCCTGCAGGGCTGGTGTTGCCACACCCAGTGTGCTCCCTTGAGCCCTCGTCCTCTTGGCTTGGGGGTTTTTCGGCCTGTGTCCTAGGCGGTGTCGTTTAGGGCCTCTTTTCGACGCATACCTCTTTAGAGTAGGCATGTAGCATTCTAGTGGGGGCACTAGTGCCTTTATACTCTTTTCAATGGCGAAGAGCTTCCTTGCATGTCAGCTGCACTATGTGGTCCATGACTGCTACTATAGGGGACCTGCAAAATGCAAACCAAGGATTAGGTCCTAAGGCAAGATACAACTATTCACATGGAAGGGATTATACAGTGGGCTATCAAGCGCATATGACGAGGAGGGGAGAGGTGAGGCATGCAGTGTTTGTTGTAGAGGGATGGCCCCCATAATGATGTTCGTTTTGCCTCCAGCCATTAGTAGATCTTGGCTCATGCTAAGTTACGTGGACTAGTTGTCATGGAGTGGGGCATAGCTCATCCTCGAAAGGATAGACCGATAAGGGGGAAAGATGTATAGAAAGGGATGGTACCCCATCTACACCATCAAAGATGTTGGTCAAGGCTTCCTATGGTGGTAATGAGGATTGCACGCCCTCCACTTGGAGGTGGGAATGGTCACACTTCTAAATGTGTGATGAGAGGAGGACCTGAGGAGCTTAGCCTGTCAAACCCAACTCTTCTCCCTGCACTTGACTATCATTGCTTGTGTGTGTTGATATTGTCTATATAAGGTCACAAAATTCATTGTTTATTTATATACATATTTACGAATCCATGTCACTTCATGAGGATAAAAGCCAATTGTAGAACTCTGGATTGTACTGGAGTGTGGCACACCCATCTAGTACTCGTGGCAGCTTACTCAATAACAATAGATATTTTGCAACATCGAGTAGCATGGAACCTTGTCCGAGTCTACTGGCAACATGTAACTCCTCCTCAGTGAGAACCTTATCAGACAGAGAGTTCCCTTTGCTAGTTTCAGCTAAGTCCGTACCCCGAATGGCAGTCAGCACTCGAAAGGAAGTTGGTGCCACATAGGTTGGGTCTCTTTGAGACCGCCATTTGGCCAATCGCTCTTCTGAGACTGTCATGATTTGGGCTACTAGTTCAGCCATTACAACACGGTTTTCAAACCAATGTTTCTCAAATTGACTTTGACCCTTCGATTGTCGCTTTAGTTGCTCTATCCCTAAGAGATTTGGTTGGCGTAGCACATCATTGAATGTTACAGTTAAGCGTAGTTCGTCGGCTTCCTCGTCAGAGGTGAGTCGCATGCGTTCATGCAGGAGCTTGTCATAGTACTCGTCACGATGTTCTTGCTCTTCCCAGGATAGAAAAAATGGCAAGTATTCTTCAAACTACTCCTTAGGGAATGCGCCCATGTCTGCCAGGACGTAGACACGTGCGAATACTTTGAGCTTAGCATCCAACTCAATTAAGCATTTTGCGACACTTCTATGTTCAAGGAGGGCTTGCTCAGTTGCTATCTCATAAAAGGTTCTAGGAGTTTCCTAGGCTTTAGCATAGCTGCTCAGGCCTAGATGAGCAAGATTGGTCAATGCTAGGATTGCTTATGCTCTCGGGGTTTCTACATTTTTCCTAAGATTTTGTTGTTATTTTGTCATGGTTCTCCTCAGATGTGACTGATGTAGATTTGTCACCCTATTGTGACAGTGTTGTATCCACTCTTGATTGGTCAATGCGAGTTCTGTTATTAGTGGATTGAGTGTTGCAAGCAACCGTTGATGGTAACGATTGCTTTGATTTTTCAGAACACACGAATGTATCTGAGGTTTCACCGCTATTAGGAGAGACATCAATGGGTTCATTGGTGGATGGTCTCGATGCTTTATTCCTCAGCTCTTCGGCACTCTTGGTTTCAATCTTCTTGGGGTCTACAGCCACTTGCAACTGCTGTTGTTATTTTCTTTCTTTTCTCTTCTTTTTCTTAGGCAATTGAGGTGTATTCCTTGAAGACTCGGGACCTTGAACTAGGTTAGTCATTGATGTGCTTGGCTGGGCCTCAACATTCACTTTCTCTAGTGTGTCCTCATGGGGCATAGCTGTGGCCTACTAAATAGCCTCGCTAGGTTGTGAGGGTACAACTGCCTCTCTTTTTGGAGAGTCTAGGTCTTCTGCCAATTCCCTTATGTTTAACTCCTCCAGCCTAGGCTTTAAGCACTTTGGAAGTGCTGGAGTTGTTAAGGATGCTGGTTGCGGCACCTCCTCCACAGGTGAACTGCTAAGGGCACGTTCCACAAGGGGCGTTGTTACGGCTAGGGGTTCTGACTGCTGTGATCCCTAATTGGAAGTAGTAGCAACTATTTCAATGGATTGCCTACTATTAGTAGATTGCAGTGTCAAGTCCCTAGGGCGATCGGAAGTGGTTGTGACTTTTATTGCCCTTTGAGCATTCACTTATGTAGATCAAGCATGAGTTGATCTAGTCACATTAGGTTGCACTAGCATATCCTTGGGCTGAGAGCTACAGATGGTGTCATGTCCCACCTCTTGGACATTTGGAAGCTTAGATGGAGATAGAGATTGGGATTGCGCAGCTACACTTGATAACTGCTATTGTGCTTCCTGTGTCCGTTTAGGGAAAAAGGATGTAGGAGACTTGGGACTCCTAAGTGGCTCCGACATTGGCTGGAAGATTTACTCGTGGTGGCTGTTAGATGATTTTACCATTTGCTTTGTTGAGCATTTAACCTTGCCACGAGCAATGTTGTTCCTATGATGCTTGTTATCCTCTTGAGGAATCAAAGGCTCCTTGGGCACTAGTGGCTTTTGTGTATTCTCAACTATTACATTTGATATATGCTTGTCAAGCATGCTAGGCTGAGGATCTACCCTTCGATTAGTCCGTTTTGGTTTCTTGATTTCAACCGTGAGGGGCTTGATCACTCCAATGTTTTTGACTCGAGACTTGGTCTTTCGTTTAGATCTCCTCCTATGCTTCTTTGCTCTTAATACAATCTGGCCTTTAATCAACAGAGGAGATTTAGCAGGGGGTTTTGGCACCCAAATCCATCAGTTACCTGCGTAATACCCTTGAGCACGTAGCAATGCTTTGGATATCCATCACGGTGTTGTGATAACCCTCCATTGATGCCTTCATCTATAAGGCTTGGGCTTCTTTTGGGGTCTTCTACAATATTTGTAAGTCCAAAGGCCATCCTTGGCATTGTCTCCTGACCTTCTTGTTTCAGGCATGGCCTCACTCATTGGTTCTCGTTATTCGACATGTGTTTGTATCAACTCTTCCAACAAGTCCTTGCTCTTGTTAGCAGGCTTGACTGTTATGTCAACACCTTCCTTGCCTTTCCCTCGAGGTTTGATGAGGTCACCCTTGCTAAAGGTTGTGACTATCCTCACACCCGGTAGTGTCAGGTGTATCCTTTGTGCTACATAGTCGACCTCACACTTGGTCGCCCTTTTGAAGGGTCTTCCTAGGAGGGTTTCCTTCCCGCAACTAGCACTATTTGGAGGAACATGAAATAGGATAGGCAAGCTTTCAATTTCAATTGTCGCAAGGATTTTGCACTTCCCTATGAGTACTTGTGGGTGTCCCCTGCAAGGGCTAAGAGTTGCATTAGTCGGTGTGAGCTCTTGTTGGCCTAGTAGGGTCCATGCTTCATAGGTCAAGATATTAAAATCTACTCCTTCATCAATCAGAGCATCTATAGTATGCTGTCTTTTCGCAGTGAGTTTGACCCTAAGATGAGCAGGCGGTACTATGACTTCATCTTCTGGGTCTTGGCTTATAAATTTAAGCCTTCTAACAAATACCCTTGGGACCCCAACTGCACGACCAGATGTGAATTCTCCATTGATGTCTTGGATCATATGTGCAGTGCTATTCAAGGTGCATCTACCCTTAAAACTATCAGACCTAGTAATCCCCGCTATTGTAGCTTGATGTTGTTGCTTTCCGCTTTGACCAGATGCAATCCGAATGTAACACGTATGTGTTTTTGCAGTGTGGCCTTTTTGCCCTTGTTGGCTAGATTGGCCCATTGAGGTTCTCGGGTCTCTATTTGACTATGTTCGGGTATGGGCTTTTGGTTGCTCTTTTGCAAGTGAGAATCCATGCTCGTGTAGAGCCATTACTATACTAGGGTCTAATTTGGAGGACCTGTCACGGTGCGCATTTTCTCTCCAACCTACTCGGGGGAGGTGCGGAGGGGGCGTAGGGCTATTACAGTAAATGCCATACGTGATTTGAAAGACCATTTATAGCCAAATTTTAAACTACTTGCTCGAAGTTTCAGCCTAGTGATCAATCTATTATATGGTTTCGGCTCTATATGGTCTCTCGGTCAGTTTCACTGTCTTCAAGTTAAAATTTGAAAAAATCTGAATTCGGCCCAACAAGTCCGAATTGTAGAGGCCGAGTGCCCGATTCGGCCTATCCGAGGGCCGAGTAGAAAGGGCCAAATGTAACTGGTCTGAATGTCGTGGTTGTCCGAGAGGGCCGAGTGGCTGAGTGGGCCGAGGGCCGGTCAGGTGGGCTCAGGGCCGAATGGTCTAGCAGTCCGAGGGCCGATTCTAGGACTCGGCCTCGAATCGCGGTCACTCGAACGGGCCGAACACGACACGTTTTTTCACCGAACTTCAAAAAATTTGTCGTGCCGAGCGATAGAGGCCATCCTACTGGTCGAGCAGCTCTAGATCCAACCTACTCATGCAGTGGAAGGTGTGGAATTACTTGGGCTGGGCAAATAACTCTTGGATGGCCAGATCGAAGCAGATCCACTCAATGAAGCTTTCTTCCTCTCTCCTGCTCTCCTGAAACCCTGCAATGCACAATGTGGCCTTTCTTGCCACTCTTGGCCCCTTATCACCTTGTCTAGGCCTGCACTCACCTTAATCTTGCTTCCCTTACTAACATTTAACCCAAAATTTCATTTCTTGCCCTTCTTTTCCCTGTTTCAGCATGTTATACAGCAATAGAAAACCCTACTATTTACTCCAACGTTTTTCTCCTATCCTTTCCAAATGCAAGAAATAACTATAAGGAAAATACCTACACTACTCCATCATGCTTACCTAAGTCCAAAACAATAAAAACCTACTTGCTAAGGAGATCGAATACCTCTTCAAACTCCCTCGCTTCCTACCTATCTATCTCAAGCACCGGTTCGGAGAAAACCCTACTTCAATGCTCGATTCGAAGCATGCAAGCGCTCAAGGCTTGAATCCATTGGTCCGGACAACGGAACCAAAATGTGGGAGCTCACGCTCAACTGCCAAGACCCACGGATCGCTTATTGTTTCAAGCGTTCCAAGCCGAGCACTAATGGCTACCTCTCACATAGCCGATGCGCCATCCATATCTACGGGTGTAGTGAGCTTACCTCCATGCCGATCTACTTACCTCCTCTCCCGCGCACTCCGGTAGCTCCACGATCCAAGTGCAAGTTTCAAGCAAGCTCCATCCTGAAATGTTTGTGATATCCTAAGTGATGAGCAAGTTGCATTGCTTCCATATCTTTCAAACTAAAGACTAAAGGAGTCTGCTTCAACATGGATAATTGTGAGTTGCTCAATGTAAGTGATAGACGATGTGAGGCATTTGTTGAGTATGCTTGTATAGTAGATGGTTATAAAGTACAAAATAGGATTTAAACCACTTTGTAAGAAATTTCAACACAATTAACTAATGTTATTGAAAGAATAAAAAACATCAAGTAGATTCTCTTATTGATATTGGTGGTGTTTAGAAACGCAAAGGTAAGTACATAAAACTCTTTAAATTTCTAACAATCATATATTTCATAGCCATACAAAATCCTTTAATGTAAGGGATATATTTATTATGAAAGTCAAAATTAGTCCATATAGAGTCACCAAAGTATTTAAGATGAAAAATGCATCCTATCTCCAAAAATCGTCCACGCACGATTGAATTATAACAACGTAAAATAAAAATTAGGAAGAAAAACCTGGACTTGTGGTGAGATGTCCATGTGGATGTTAGGAGACGATCCTCTTGCGGGTGTGCCTTGTGCTTTCTTAGGAGCCATTGCGAATGCGGGCTTTCCGTCTTGGATGCAAATTTATGACCTCGGCCGTCTCTTTTGCACGCGTAGCTCACCTTTGTGACAGCTTGCACTGTCTTTCGAAAACGGTTTTTTAGAAGGTTTCCTCCTATGAATTTGAGTGGGAATTTCCCATGGAAAGGGTCTTTAAACCCTGGTCTAAAGTGGGCAAAAGGGCTTGATTCCAACGGGATAACTGGCCTTTTAAACCCCACTTGCGAGTGGCAATAAGAAGGCTCATGAAAGGGGACTTTGGATTGTGGGGGTGGGGTAAACCCATGAGGAGGGTTTTAAGTCCCAAGGGAAGGGCCCCTTTGAAAGGCCTTATTAAGGCCCACAGGAAATAGGGGATTTTGTGTGGGAAGGGAAAAAGGGCTTAAAGATACCACATGAAGACCCTTCAAGGCAAATTCAGGGGGGAAAAGGGGGCTTATAGAGCCCTTAGGAGGGAATTTGTTGGGGGGGTGGGGGGGAGGGGGAGCACAGGAAGGGGGGACCTCTTAGGAGGCTTTTAAAATCTTCCTAAGAAGCTTCTGAAGCTTCTGGTGGAAGCCCACTCGATGAATACGACGGGAGAAGGGACTAGTGCAGACGGCGGTGACCTACAGTAGATGGCGGCGATCTCCTGGTGTTGTTCAGCCCTTTCCTGGCCCACGGCGGCAATTCAACAGTGTCACGACTGCAGCGTCAAAATTCTAACGCTCTCTCTTCCCAGCGACCACCTCTCTCACTCTTGCACAGTAGAGTCTCGGCTCTTCACCCTCTCCTCAAGGCTCCCATAGCCACGGGTTTCATAGGGAGAGGGAGAGATTCCTCCTTCCCTTACGCAGCATCGGGCATGTAATCCTTCATCCTATGGCATCCAGTAAGTAGCTTGGTGGCCATTTCTATTCCCTTCTCCTCCAGCACGACAGTCGGCTGGAGGAGAGAGGAATAACTTAAAAAATTTGCTATAATCCTAACCTTTTAGCCTTCTAAGAGGAGATTTGTATGTAGAATGTGTGTTTTTGTTTCAGAAATGTTACATTCTCTCCCCTTGGAGAAATCAAGACGTCCGCATCTCGAGATAAACTAGGGATATTGATGGTTGAGAGTGCTTTCATCTATCCAAGTGGCATCGTGTTCGGGATAATCTTTCCACTGGATGAGGCATTCTCTCAAGGTTTTGGATCTCAGTTGTCTCTCCCTAACATCTAAGATCCTGTCAGGCCTTAGTTCAAGGACTCCTTGACTAGGCATTACAATTTGTTGGTCATCAAGTACATGGTTAGGATTAGGTACATACTTCTTCAATAGGCTGATATGGAATACATTATGAACCTTTAGGTTCTCAGGGAGTTGCAATCTATAAGCATTAGATCCTAGGCACTTGAGGATCTTGTATGGTCCACAATACCGTGGACTTAGCTTCTTGCAATCTCCTAAGGATAGGGAACTCTTCTTTGGACGTATGCGAATGAAGACCATATCTCCTTCCTCGAAGATTTTATCTTAACGCTTCAAATCCACATATACCTTCTTTCTATCCTTGGCGGCTTGGATGTCATATTTTATTGGCTTTATTTGGTCATCCATCTCTTCCAACATCTGCCTTGAAGCTTCAATCCTCAAGGTTGGATCTGAGAAGTTTAGGGGACTTCGACAATCAATAGCATGTTAGATGTCTAAAGGAGATTAGAAGTGCAATGAAGGCTCTGAATAATGCAATTTCAAAACTGTATTTTCAAAGGCTTGTCGGAGAAATTTGTGACAAGCATAGTCTTGATAGTTTTAGATAGACTAGGGCAGCTCTCAACTATATTCAAGAGGCTACATAAGATTTTTTGATTGAGTTTTTCCAAGATTCTTATATCTACGCTGCTCATGCACATGTTGAAGATGTCACCCATGAAAAGGACACAATACTACATAAGAAAGAGGAAAAGGCCACAGAAGAGCAGACAGATAAATGGAAGGAGTGCAAAAGAAAGAAGGGAGAAGAAAAGGAAGCAGACCAACTCCCATCTTTTGAACAGGAGCTATCTACCCTTCTTGAAAGGGCTAACCCTAAAGGATTCAATGTCTATTGCTTATTACTTAGTGATATTAACAAAAGATCTTATATTATATTTTTTTACTCTGACTGTGTTCAATTTCTCAAGAATAAAGTGAGAGAAGTAAATAACTCTATTTTTATTGCTGGGATGAGGTATAGTATACCAAAATTTGTTTTTACTCACTATATTTTTCTAGCAATAGACTTTCATATTGATGCTTACTATCTCCATTCCTTTGCTAGGTGTGTAATACATGAGCTCTCCATTGATATACAACAAAAATTTGAGGTTCTTGATCCATCTGTCTCATACTATATGAGGAGTGAGCTTGATGCAAGTGCATTTGATCATTTGTTCAATTCAATTGACTTTGAAACTTTGGAGGTTCTTCTAATTTCATACAATGAAAAGTAAGTAATTTGATATTTTGTAAGATTTTATGAGATCTTGTTTTTCTAGATTATTGAAATATGATTGTTTTCAGTTCTCGTTGGAGCCTAATTGGAACAAACTGTGTGGAGAGGCAATGTTTCCTTATCAATTCTATGAAAGGAAGCCATGGAAATGCCAAGTTGTAAGTTATATAATCTAGGGTCTCCTTGATATTTTGATCTTTTTTTTTTGCAGGTACTCTAAATATTTTGATCTTTCTTTTGTAATTACTCTAAATGTTATTGCCTTTTTGGTGCATAGCTGTAAAAAGATTGATTTAAGTGCTAAAGAAAAAGCCTCCCATTCCTTCTTACTTACTTGCAACAATGCAATATAGACAAGTTGTAGTAAGGTCTTGATCAACATGGTTGGAACATAATAAGAAAATTTATTCTAAAAACTACCATAAACAAGTTTCATAGTTTTACTTTATCTTGTTGATTACAGTGTCCTCATCAGGATGATAGTTACTCTTGTGGCTGGAGAGTAATTGTAAATGCTAGAAGATTGATTAAGTTTATTTATCTCAATGATGATAAACTTATAAAGGTAATGTGAAAGATACTAAACTTTAAGATAGAGGTTTATTGCAAAATAGTCCATTGATAATAATAATATAGTCCATTGTAAAAAATAACAATGAGCTAAAAATCTTTTCTGACAAATGTATGAAAGTTTACAAGGGATTGCTATACAAGTGATCATGTTTGGTGTATAAGAGCAAAGGTCATGAAGTACATAATGGTCAATCGTATACAACCGACAAGAATGGACAATAGTGGGGGCTTGGACATTGAAGGAGAGAAGGTGCATGTAACTACAACAGGTGAAGCTATACCTTCAACACCCAAGGTAACCAAAGCATCAAAGATAGGCAAAAGGACTCCTAGAAAGGATGTCCCTTCTCTTAAGAAAAGCTCTCAAAAAAAAAAAGTAGGTTTGCTTCATTGCTTGGAAGCCCTTGTGTATAAGTCATGGAGATGGTTAACAAAAATTTGCCACAAAAATTGTATATGTATTTTATATTGATAGTAAAGAGATCTTTTCTTCAATATCCTTGCATTGTATATTCTTCTCTCTCCTTGTTGATACATGTTTTAAAAATGTGTTGCAAATGTTTATTAATCAAGAAGTACAATCAAATATACACCTAAGTGGATATAATATGATATAAAAACTTACTCGTTTGTTATTAAGTTAGAACACAAATGAGTATGATAGTTTAATATCTTCATCATGTAAATCCACCCTCACTTGATGTAGCATGCATGATTATCTAACCTTTAGGATTGCAATAATGTCCCCATTGTACAAACATCAAGATCCACTATAGGATTGCTAAAATTATCGAGATTTTGGTCTAAAGTAACCAAACTGCCACCGATGAATTTCCATCTACTATAATAAAAGCTAATGATGATATTTTGAGTAGGAATCATATATTTACAAGCTATAGAGTCTTGATCTATCTTACATATAATTTTTCCTTCTGTCCTATTGTTCCATCTCTCATCAACAAATTGTATAACATGATCATATATTAGTCTCTTCATTGAAAGCATGGCCTTTGATCTTCTTATCTCAGCATTAGAAAAGAACTCAACAAATATATTAATAGGCATGAACAAAGCAACTTTGCTTAACCTACTTGAGATACTAGGTTTTAATGCTCCCTATATCTTAGAAAATATTTTACATCTATAGCCCTCACTAGTAGCTAGACTTGGCAAAGGCCACTCAAAGCTTGAAAATTTGGACAAAGGAAGGGGAGATATTGATCCCCAATGGCTATGCTACATGGGGACAATATAAGAATGGTCATAGAAGAATATTCCATTCTATGCAAGCTCTATCTTCTTTCTACCTTTGTACATCTCTTCTACAATCAAGCAATGCATCACATCAATAACATCAACAATCGACTCTTTCTTTTTTGGCCATATAATCCATATCCCTTCCTTTTTTGGCCATATAATCCATTACAAGCTCTTTCTATGGAGGCTTCCTTTGATATATTTCTCATTATTTGTATGGACTTGTATTTTACAATATTTATTGATACTCTCCTCCCTATCAGTCCATGTAGTTAGATTTATGAGATGTCATTGTCGATATTGTACTTATTTAAAAATTGAATCAACATACCGTTTTGTTCTAGCATCTCACGATGCATATGTTTTGATAGCACTTGTATGCTCAACTTATAAATGATTTATGAAAAATTGTTCAGCATATGTGGCTAGCAAGGTGGCAGGGTTACATATATACTATATTAGATTTTCTATTAAACTTCAATATCTAATATGAGTAAGAGCCAACAAGCAAGAGAAGAGCTATTTGTCAAGGGATTTGGAAACTACAAGATTGAATGTTATATAGTTAGTGACTTAAAGACACTCAAGTATATGTATAATGTGTCAAACGGAGCAAACTCTAGGTATATCTACCTATATTACATGTCTCTAGATGCATAGTTGAGTTTCAGTGATTAGATTTGAGCTCTCTCTAGGCATATCAACAATTCACTTTTTAAGCCAATTTTAGATATTCCTTTGTCCAATGCTCATATATGTACACTTCATGTACTTCGTAAATAATGGAAAAGCTCATTCATCTTTACATAGGATTTTTTTGGAAGCTAAAACTCTTATCAAGTAGACAAGATTCTATAACAAAAATTGAGCAAGTTTTATGTGCAATTGGTTTGCATGAAGGTAATGTTGTTATTAAACTAGATCCTTAAAAGTCCAAGCATAAAAATTGTGTTCCCAAAATGCCATCTATTGGTTGGGTGAATGGTAGAAGGTTCCTAGGCTTTCATGAAAAACTTAGCAAGGTAAACTTTAGAAATGGGGGTTCTATGCTAAAAACACTTGATGTTGTTTCTTTTTTATTTGTGCATGCATTGATGGTTACACAAGAAACATTGATTGTGCTTGCAACAGTTAGATATGATTGTAAATGTATAATCAAGATAATAAAAGGAAAGATTATGCTATGCGTCCCCCATGGCTAGACATGAAACCCTACTCCAAGGGGGATTATTTTGCACTACCGCGAGGAGCTTTGGAACGGCCTGACGGCGAGAGATCGCTCAATGAGGAATCCATTAGGTAAGAGGAGGCAAAAGTGCCAGGGGAGCTCTAGCCGTAAATCTCTCAATCGCTCCTAGGAACTGCCTGACCCTCATATGAATTAGGATGGGATCTTGGAGTCCTTGGTACGAGTGAAGGGATAGAAATTTTAGAGGGTTTATTTTCTTCTACGCAGACAGAAGGGATTTTTCAGTGAGAACAAAGGTTATCTTCTGCATAAGCATAAGGAAAAAATCATTATAAATAACTTTGAAAAATAATAAATATATATATTTTGCCAAAAGATTGTTTTCTATATCTTTGTGTTGTGCCGTAAAATTACGCGAAGAAACCTGTGAAACGGGTTAATAAACGAAGCTACTTTTATATGCCATAACTTAATGTGATAGGTAATTAGAAAACAATAGAAAACCATGGAAAGTAGGTGGGTGAGATCCCTGAGTGATGAATCCATCCTATGGATGGGTGGTCCCAGTAACTTGGGAGCTTCTCTCAAGAGATTGAACGAAACGTTAATTAGGAAAAATGTAGGTAGAGCCGAGCGTTGACTTACATAGGGTCATGACTTAAAACCTTGATAATAAATTATCTTAGGGGAAAGGTACGGTGGTTGTGCCAGAACTTTGTTAAGGTTCCTTGAATCCTAACCAGTTATTACTGCTAGAAAAAAGTGTTATACTCCATGAACCAAGGGTAACTACGATCTCTCCAGTTGGACAAGAAGCCCTTGTGGGACACCTCTGATGGAGCTAGCTGATGTATCGAGACCTCAGTTGTCAAATAATCCCAAGCTTACATGTTGATCCTCGTGGGGATGACTGGTACCTTCTGCTATGGGGTGGGCTTCGGGAAACCTATATGATTGTCCCCGTGCATTCTCGAGAGTGTCGAGCGAAGCTATCTAAGATAGTTCCTTGATGGATCACTAAAATGTGCTACCACAAGGAATTGTTATGCAAGCACGTGATAGTATACCTTAATCAAATCATGTAGATGATTTTGGAATGTGGCCATCATCACTCGTTGAAAGGTAGCAAGCAAGAGTGTTACAAAGCCCAAACAACATCATTCTATAAGCATAGGTTTCCCATTATTTTGTGAAGGTTGTTTTGGATTGGACTTGGAGTTCAACTTGCAAAAGTCCACATATATTTGCAGTTTTCCATTCTTCTTGGGTACTACTATGATGGGCAAAACCCATTCACTATTGACCACTAGATAAATAAACTCGACTTCAAGGAGCTTCAACAATTCAGCTTTCACTAGGGTGGAGTAATTTGGATTCATACACCTTTGTCTTTGCCTCACAGGTTTGGCATTACACTCAAGGTCGATGTAATGTTGACACACCATGGGATCAATCCCCTTTAGATATTTGTAAGACCATGCAAACACGTCTTCAATAGGTCATGTAGGACTAACAGCCTCTCTTCTGGAAGATTGGTACTACCCACCTTTAGGTGATGTTTAGTACCATTTGTATCCACGAAAGTTAATTGCCTTTCACCTTCCACTTTGTGGATGAATGTCCTACATACTACTTTTGGATATAGATCTGACTCCTTCAAGGAAGTGGCCTTCTCATCTGATGCTCCACTGGAACTGACTTCCTCTTTCAATGAGGATTGTACTTGCTTCTTGGGATGTTGAAATGGTATCATAGCTATTTTAGATCTTATGGGCGGTTTACGTATCTCTTGACTCATGGACTCATCTTCTAAGGATGTGTTGAATGCTGAAATGACTTGATTTTTTTGTTGCTTTTTGTTTTTTTTTTGGACTGAATGGTTGATTTTTCATGGATTTTGAATTATGTTTAGTAGTTTTGAAAGTGTTTGAGAGTGTTTTAGATGAGGTTGGTTATGTTTTAGAAGCTCATGATGTTTTGTAGTGGAGATATAATGTTATGTTATGTTCTGATGATGTCCTATTAGTGTCTTTTTGGTTCTAATAGCTTCTATTTTGTTATGTTTTTCTTCTGTATGGAAGGATGCAGTAATGATTGATGAAGATTGAGGTTGTTTGAAAGCTTGTTGAATGGTTTTTGATATTTTGGAATGGCTTTAGTATGAGTTATGCAGTTCTTATGCTCTCTGTTGACCTTCTGTAACCCTCTGTTGAGCTTTTGTAGATCCTCTGTTCATATTATGTTCTATTTTATTTTGTATGCCTCTATAAGTATCATGTTGGATGAGGGCATAGTTTGGGAAATTTTTCTAGCCTTGAAAAGAAGTGAATGCAAGTTCAAAATAGCTCAAGGAAGTGGAAGAAGTAGCTGCTAAAGACTCAAGAGAACCACTTTTGAAGAAATGGGTATTCTAATTCCTCTAGTTTCTCCAAGTCTGCGATTTCTATCTTTTATGTGGCTACGCTTTAAAGATGTTATTAAGCAGGCATGTATGGCTTGCTCCTTGCTAACTTGTGTGGCAATGAGTTCTTTGGCAATAAAAGCATGCTTGGTGAAGAAGATAAATCCATACTCCGAAGGCCTCTAACTGCAATTGCAGTGTCTTCATCTAATAGAGCTAGATCCAAGCGCTCATTGCTACAATTGAATAGGATGGATGTATTGTCAAGATAGCAGATTTCATCGACTATATTGTCACCCATATCGATAGCCATGTTTATAGCTAGTTCTAATATTGAAGGTTTCACATGTCTAAGTAGCAATTATGCAAGTGGTTCTAGTTTAACATGAGTTACTAATTATATACTTACACTTGATCTTGTTGAAGGATTTGCTTAATTATCATTCAGCTTTGGTGCATGCCCAAATGGGGATGTAGTCATCATATTAGTTAAAGATTGTCCTAAGGTGTAATTGGACTTGAAGTGTAGACAGATGATGTGTCTCTTTGAGTTTGAGAAGATATTGTCTCCAAAACCTGATGCTTGGTGAGTGTTGGGATAGCTGGAGTCAATGTTGTTATGAGGGCTATGGGCTTCTAGTGTTTAAGCTTTCACCCATGAGTAGATGGTGGTGATCAATGGTTTAGAGGTCTTCCAGCACTTAACTGCGATGGCATGGAAGCATTCATGCTAGGTGCTTGATTAGGTGTCGGCCTGATCGATCTAAATTGCTAGCTACTGGAGAGAAGCATAATGGTTAGTTTAACATTAGTATCACTAGCAATGTGAGAATAAACTAGCTTGCCTTTTATGAGTTGTATATTTTCACTGCTCTATTGAGAGAGATCTTCTAGAATAAAATCATTATTTAGTCACTAAAGAATAATTTCCATTATTATATCGTTATAGGACAAACCTACAATTCAAAGAGGTTTATTTGTATTATTAGGAAGAGCCCACTACTTCCTACTTGTTTTAACCCTCCTTTTGTCTTTGTAAAACTAGTTTCAAACATGACATTGGCAAGTTTGTACAAGTTCCTACTCATGATTATGAAATTTCAATGTGAGATACCTTTAGAGATCTAAAATACTAATACCTCTTTTTTAGCAAATCTTCATTTAGACATCTATCATACTAAAACCTCTCTTTTAGCAAATCTTCAAGTGCTATATATGATGATAACAAAAACAAAAATGGTAAAAATAATTATTGCCAAACTATCTCTTCCTTCTAGTATATCTATTTTCTAGTTTTAACCATAGAATGGATGGATATTTTGATTGAGCTCAATCCTATCACCGAGGGAGTTGCCCTATTTCACTCTTCATATAGATTGCATGGATAAGCTTTGATAGATCTTCTCCAAACGTTCATATATCACAAAATCGAGTTGTGGCACCCAAATGCACACGTTGCTTATGCATTTTTTCTAGTGTTAAGCCTCGCCATCTGTATCACAACTCATGAAGCTTCAACCATGAACTATCTAGAGTCAAGACTCTTGCCAAGTTGTATGATAGGAGACCAACTTAAAGAAGCATGCCCTTCATGCATTTTGCCTAGTGGTAAACCTCAATCTATGCATCACCACTTACTAAGCTTCAATTGAGAGCTATCTAGAGTCAAAAGTCTTCCCAAATTTTGAGTCAAGTGTTCATGACTTTATGTGAAAAATGTAAGGGCTATCCTAAGTAGAAAGAGTTTTTGTCACACCTTGCTATTGATAGTTTTCCACATTCATGTTACTCATGGAATAGTGGATGGGATTGGGCAAAAGCATTAGATGAGGTTGCCAAGGAAGATTTGAGAGAAAAAATTAAATCTTGTTTGTTTTTTTCTCTATCATCGGAGGAGGCCACAGCTAAATATAATAGTAGTTTGATTTGCATGATTGTTTATTGTGTGAAAAATCATGTACATTTTCTCATAGTTATACAAGTGCAAAATGATATCGTAGATAAAAACTTATTTTTACTAGTTTAAGAGAACTTGATATGTATTTTGCAATTATCAAAAGTCGAGATTGTGAAAAGCATAGTTTGTGTGGGGGTTAATTGAGCAATAGTTATGTAAGGCTGTTGATTAGGGATTCATGTTCAAATACAAACTTCTATAACATCTTTCATGTTAGGGATTTATTGTATGGCACATTAAATGAACTTGGCCTATAAAGTAGTTAATGAGTTTGAGAGTGTTGCAAAGGTGAAGCATTTGGTCAATACATCTAGTAGTTTCTTGTATAGAAGTTTCAAACTATATATGAAGTTCCAAGAGATGGCAAAGGATTTGATAGAGGGTAGAAAATTGTTGAAGCATGTAAGCACGAGGTGGATTAGTTTCTACTTGCCAACTAAGAGATTATTAGATGAGTATTTATCTTCACTAGAACTCATGGATAGATTAGTAGCTCAAAAGTCGAAGGATATTGATAGGGCACTAGAGCTATTAAGAATTTTGAATGATTTAGAAATATTTCTTACATTATTCTGTATTTCGATGTTCTTTAACTCAACATATTACATGTGCCATTTCTTTTCTGATTTGGTATCTAATAGCTTTTTTTCTCCCTTCGTAGGAATTGTTCCTCTCCTTACAAATCTTAATGTCCTTGTGAACCTTGCTCAAAAGCAAACAATGTACATGGCTAAATATAGTAATATTCAAAGGATAATATGCTTATCATTGGATTCTTTTTATGCAAATATGAATTGTCCTCTATGTCATGAGAAATTCCAAAAATGGCATGAGATCATAAATTTTGAATCACAACCATGCAAAAACTTTTTAACAACAAATAAAAATGGTGCAATATGCATCAAAGCACATTCAAGATTGATACATTGTTATGTTTCTAGGAAGTGAGTTCCAAAGGACGACTTGTTAAAAGACGACCAATATAGATGGAAAATTTCAATGACATGGTGAGGAGTGTTGAAAATACCTTGGTAAAAGTCGCAAAGTCTGTGGCACATGAAATAAGAGAATGATTCCTAAGAAATAAACTATTGGAGGCAATCTCAATAGTTTATCCATAATTTTGGAAGCATCCGTGTTCTTCAAGAAAATTTCAAGAAAAGAATCCATATCCTGAAAGATTAATTTGGAAAGGTTGTGCAAGTATAGGAGTCCAAAGAAACTACCTCAATACTAGATGGGGATGTGCTTTTAGAGCAATCACAATAACTTTAAGATAGTATGTGGCACTAATTTAGCAAATCTACAAATCCTACAAACCAAGTACTATTAATCGATTATGGAACAAGTTGAGCATAAGTCAAGTTCTCCAAGAATGTATGCTTGGATATTTTTAGTTTGTTGACTTGGCTCAAACAATGATTTTAGGATCAATGGAGGATGAAAGAATGTTTAGCATCATGGGGTTTTCTAAAAAACAAGGTGCCCAACAAGCTAAGCACAAACTTGAATATCTGCATGAGATTATATGTTTCCCAATACTCAATAGAGAACTTTCCATATGATCAAATTTTAGCATATTGGTGGATATTAACTAATGCTAAGAAAAATCATGTGGATACCAACAACATCTTCAACAACTCAACTATGAGTAGCTTTCTATCAATATCTATCTATTGTATCACTTCATCTAGGGTACCTTCAAATCCTTAAACCAATACAAACCATTATAAATCGTCAGAAATAATGAAATTTAGAAACATAGTTCAAACACTAATATCATAATGAAATGTCATGAAAAACATACAAAAAGCAAATGAAAGAGACACTAATGCTAAAAATACAATAATGTAAAACAAGGTTGAGGAATTTAAAAACATTCTCCTTATCTTTTAGTATCCAACAATAAACAAAGGTTATCATCATTGATTCCAAAAAGAAAAATGTTAAAGCACTAAAAGGCATTGAGACACTACATTTTTTGTGCAGGGAATCTCCATGGTTGGTTTTATGGAATCATGAGCTCATCAACACCAACTCTTGGTTGCCCTTTGCTTGTAACATGTCCTCTTTATTAGCCCGCCTATGTCATTTTGTCCCCAATGTACTTCTCACTTAATTTCTTCCTCGTTTAGATGCATTATCTCTCCCTCATCTAGATGCATTGTGCTTGTGATTGTCTACAAGTAGGAGGGTTTTCTTAATGACCATAATTGTTTTAGAAGACCACCATAAAATCTAGTTTTGAGGCCATAAAAATCATCATTTCATGCCTTAGAGGTTGGAAACACAAAGTATGGCATCTAGGAACAAAGTTTAAGCATATCACAACTAGATGTATCAAACATTAGTTTGATTTACAAACGGAGGACTTTCACTCACCATAATTATTGCTATTCTTGGAGCCATAAAACTAATCATTTTTATCTTCCTAGTTTGAAATCATAGTGATAAGCATCTAGGGAGCAAGATCTATGCACAATATATCTACCAAGAGAATAGCATGATTGTTTAACTACAAATGGAGAGCTCCATTACATTATCACAATTGCAACCTAGGATCAACATGGTTGCATGATTAGGATCTTAAATCGTCATGATTTTATGACTTTGATTGCTTAGACAATGTGTGTCATATCTTAAGAACAAAGTCTAATCACTACACCTCACTTGAAAGTGATAGACCCTATCTAATCCACATTAGGCATATCTTAAGAACAAAGTCTAATCAATACACCTCACTTGAAAGCACTAGACATTATCTAATCAACACTAGGCATACATTTAACTATCACCAAAATGCTTGAGTAGGATTCCAAAACATTATCTTTGCCATGTGGGTTGTGGGTCAATACATTGAGCTTCACCCATTGTTTAAATTTATTTTTTAACTCAAACCTTGAAATTTTCCTTACTTACAAAGTATTGGTTGGTCTAAATTTATATTCTAGCAATATATTAGCAATGGTTTTGCTAGGCTCAACAATATATCTACAAGGGGGAATTTTATTTACATCAATGACCATAAGGGGATAGTCAATGTGACTTGATATCTTTATATTGGGTACAAAAGAGTTTTAGGGTCACGTTCTAATGTGCTTAGAATTCACAACTTTTGTGAGTTGCGAATAAGCATATTGATTTTGATTGATCAAGTAATCATTTACACAAATAAGAGCTTCTGAGTCTTTGGTTTTGAAGAACCAAATGACTTTGACCAAACTAATTTCTTCAAGGATCTAAACTCTCATTACATCATTCATGATGTCCTAACTTTTTTAGCATTAATCAAGTAATTTCCATCTCGCAATTTTCAACTTTTAGCTTGAATTCTTTACCAATTTGATTGAAAGGGTAGCCTTGAAAGTAATCAAGGCAACATTGTGTCAAAATTGAAAATTGTTGGATCCACAAGCCACTATATACATTGCTCGAAACACCTCATGGTTCAAGAGTTAGTTAAAGAAATCCTTTCAAAAATATCCCAACTATAATCATTTGTTTGCATGCACTCAATTTCTAGGTTAATGTGTTTATTTATCACTATAAAAATCAATATATGCTAACTTAACATCGTATTTAATGGAGTGTACTAAAATTTATGCTCTAATGCCATGTGAAATGATCCCAAGCCTAATTCATGAGGGTAGTTTGGTAGTAGTCTAGGAACTAGATCCTAGTCACCACCATCCATGCTACTTTCGAGTGTGCGGATATAGGTGACTACCTCGCAAGCAAAGCATTCAGCCTCATTCCATGAGGATTGACCTATGGATTCCTAAATGATGCAACTACGATCTCTAGCAATAGTCTAGCATTGAGCTAAGATGATCACTATTGTATAAGCCATCATAGACTAGAGGGAGGCAAGCACTGCACTTGGTTCAATGACAATGAGAAATGAGGGGGAGTTGAGCAACAACCCCTCTGCCCATAAGGCATAGTCTCATAGTGGCCTCCTAAAAATAATGCTTAGCCAGTTCTCACTCAACCCTTGGAATAGTCATGTCTGTTAGCCCTTTTCTAAATTGTGGGGGAAAGCCACCCAGTTAATCGAGTCCACCCAATCATAAAACAATTTCATTAGAAAGATCATCCATTCACTTTAACATAGCATATTTTAGTTATCTAAGCAAGCATACTATGCACACACTATGAAACATATAAAAATGGCTTCCTTGATTAATCTTTATTGAAAGTAACCAAGGCAACATTATGTCGAAATCAAAAATTGCTAGATCCACAAGCCACCATGTGCATTGCTTAAAACACCTCATGATTATTCAAGAGTTGGTTAAAGAAATCCTTTAAATAATATCCT
The DNA here is from genome assembly GCF_053477565.2 of Lygodium microphyllum. NCBI lineage: Eukaryota > Viridiplantae > Streptophyta > Polypodiopsida > Schizaeales > Lygodiaceae > Lygodium > Lygodium microphyllum. The sequence goes on along the minus strand of NC_141135.1, from coordinate 148,338,499 downwards.
AGCCTTAATTAGTTGTTTATATGCACTCAATTTTCAAGTTAATGTGTTTATCTATTACTACAAAAGTTAATATTCACTAACTTAACATTGTATGTAATAATGTCAAATGTACTAAAATTTACGATCTAATACCACATGAAACAAACCCGACCCTAATTCATAAGGAAGGTAATTTGGTAGTCATCTAGAAACTTGATCCTAGTTGTCACTATTCGTGCTTGCAAGCATATAGATTTAGGTGATTAGGTGTTCCCTAGGTCTTATCTCGCAAGCAACGCATTCGACCGCATTCTATGAGGATTGAACTATGGATTTCTAAATGACACAACTATAGTCTCTAGCAATAGTCTAGTATTGAGCTACGACAGTCACTATTATGTGAGCCATCGAAGACTCGAGGTGGGCAAGCACTACACTTGGTTCAATGAGAGTGAGAAACAAGGGGAAGCTAAGCATCATCCCCTCTTCCCATGAGGCATAGTTTCCTACTAGCCCCCTAAAATAGTGCTTAGCCGATTCCAAGGCTCAACCCTAAGAATAGTCACATTTGTCGGCTCTTTTTTAAACTTTGGGGAAAGCCACACAACTAACAAGGTCCACCTAGCCATAGGATGATTTTTTCAAGAAGGCCTACACTCGTTTTCCTTATCATGGTGTATTTTAGTTAAGCAAGCATACTATGCAAGCTATGAAACATATAAAAATAGTTTTCTTGATTAATATTTATACGAGATTCGTTGACGTGTTCTTAAATAGAATACCCAAACAAAACTTTTGAAAAACATAGTGATTTATATTATTGTCATAATTACAACTGCTCCTTAACCAATCCAAAAATTGGGTTGCCACCTTGCCATGGTCTTTCTATCCGACCTTCCAATGCTAAACTACATTGGACTTATTATAGGTTTCCTTCCCTATCTCAAGATGATTGGGTCGAGATTATAACCTCAATCCAAAGGCACACATGTTCTTGCCCGTCGTAAAGGAAAACCTTCTTATATAGACAACCAGACGTATCTAAGCATTGGTCTATCTCCTTAGGGAGTTTATATACAGCTCTGGGTGAAGAGTAACCTAGGTGTGGCCCTTGGGATAGCATCACACCTCAAAGGTGTTTGATTGTTGAAGTTTCCATAATTTTATGCAACAAAAATTCATTTAAAAATAATAAGCAATTAGTCCTTTCCAAATAAGGATTAAGTTAAACTTTCTAGTGGAATTTCCACCAATTTAAATCCTTCTAATGGAATTTTTTAGTGGTTTCTATTCAATCATTAAAAATCCAACTCATAAATTGAGTTTAATTTCATATGTATGAATGGCACCTTAAGAAACTTGAGGTATCTAGATTGATTTTAATTAACTTGGAAAAATATGAAAAGAATAACTTACTGTTTATTATACCTCTTTCTTAACTCCGATAAATATAAGTGTAATGTGCATAAGCATAATCTATAAGAAAAATACTTTGACATGATTTCTAAGATATGACAACAAAAATACTAATTTTCAAAAACCATTTAATGATATGGTGAACAAAAAATCCATCGAAGAGTCTAATCATTTTTTAAAAATATAATTTTAAATTTTTTATAGTTTATAGGATTAAAATTATTTTTTAATATTTAAAATAATTTGATTAATATCTTAAATAAAATTAAATTTTTAAGTAGTATTCTAATTTTTCGTATATTTTAATCTAGCTATCTAAGTTTCTTACATTTTTTCTTAATTTTTACATTGTGTGTGTGTGTGTGTGTGTGTGTGTGTGTGTGTGTGTGTGTGTGTGTGTGTGTGTGTGTGTGTGTGTGTGTGTGAATTTTTTTTCAACTTTAGAATATTAGTTTTTTATCATTTTAGCTTAATTATTGCTATATTTTCACATTTAGGAAGTTATGGATAATTTAGAAGCTAACGAAGATAAGATAAGTTATAATTCTAGTTTTTGAGAATTTCTACAATTAAAATTTGAACAATACAAATTATTTGGAAATCTCTGAAAATAAAATAGTATAGATTGGTCATATCCACGGCCATATTCTCGACATTTTGGTTGGTCGATGGCCCCACCATATCAGGTGGGGCCATGGTGGCTAATGAAGGATGTTTAGAAAGAATGGGTTCATAGATAGTACCAATGCACAAATGGGTGCTATCTCCTTGTCATGAACATTATCTCGTCTCTCATTATAATCGCACTCTTTTACTCTCACATTGACTCTCACTCTCTCAAGAGTAGTCTCCTCTCAATTATAAGGTGAATTGTGAAGAGAGGGCCCTCCTTTTAACAATTTTCTTTGGGGGGAGGGGGGTTAGTCTTTATTAGTTTGATTAGTAAGGGGGGATTTTTATGTTTGTTACCTAAGGGTTAGTTTTTATTTTTTTAAGTTAAGGTTTAAGATTTAGAAGGAATGAAAATATCTCGTAGGATAAGGCTTTTTTTATTTTTCTTTTCTTCTTCTAAGAAAAAAAAATGAAGGTGAAAACTCTTTGGCAATGCAAGTGAGAAGGTGAAAATAGGGGGCAGTCACACGTAGTTGATTGAGAAAAGTTGGATATGTTACATTAGTTTAAGGATGGTAAATTTCTATCATGGTGATCATGTATATGCTAATCATAGTAACCTATCTTCTTCTTGTTAAAACAACTTATAAGGCTTGTAATATTGCAAGATTGTTTGTCAAAGAGGTCTTCAAGCTTCATGGTTTACCTATCAAATTACTTGTTTACTTCTTGATTTCGGAAGAGCTTATTTGAGGCCATTATGACACAATTGTGTTTCAGTATAGCCTATCACCCATAAACTAATGGCCAAACAGAAAGAGTCCATCAGGTGATAGAAGGCATACTAAGAGTCTATTGTTGTAAAGAGCCTAAAAGGTGGATCTCATATCTACCCTTATTAGAATTTGCCGCAATGCCTCTTATCATCAAAGCATCAAGATGACTCCATTCCAAGCTTTGTATGGATACATCTTTAACTCCACATAAGTCCTAAAAAGTTACTAAAAGAAATGGGTGTATAGGTTAAGTCGAAACGGCAAGATATCCAAGCTACTAAGGATCATCAGCATACGCTGATCTGGGAAGACAAGATTGAGTCTTTCAAGAAGGGGGCATGGTGTCTCTTTGTGTCCACTCTAAGAAGAGTTCGCTATCCTTAGGCAAATTTAAGAAGCTAATCCCAAGTTGTAACTTCCTAAATACTTGAAAATACATAATGCCTTCCATGTTAACTTCCTAAAAGCTTATGTACCAAATCTTGAACACGTCCTTGATTATCAACAAATTGTAATGCCAAGACAAAGAATTCCCGAGCCTAAAAAAGTATTGAATGTAAAAGAGAAGATCCTTAGAAACAGAACTCTTAGAGAGTACCTCACCTAGCGGAAAGACTGTCCTGAAGAGGATGTCACTTAGATTGATGAGGAAACTTTATGTAAACAACACCCCCAATTTTTCTCAAGATAAGGACATCTCAATTCCTCTAAGGGAAAGAGGATGCAATATCTACAAATTAGAGCATGACTGAACAAGGTCAAAGCATGTTTGAACAAGGAGCTCAATAATACTAAGATAAAATAATCAAAGGTAAAGAAAAAGTTAGAAAATATAATAATTTTGAAATGTTTTTCTCTAATTAATTATTCAAATTATCATCATCACTTCCAATGGTGTCGTCATCATCAAAGGTTCTTCCATGCTAGGATTAAAAAATGAGAAAAATGACGATTAGTTGCCATGTTGAACCAAAAAGGAAGGGAGACATTAATGCAAAGAAAGCAAAGAGACAATCAATTTGAGAAAGGGAGAAGGGATAAAGTATTAGTTGCCATGCTAAGTCACAAGAGAGAGATGATCGTACTGAAGTGAAATGAAGAAGGAGATGATCAATACAAAGTAAGAAGTAAAGGAGGAGTTTGGAACTTTATCACTAGCTATTTCTTCTACACCCCCTTGCATGCAACTAGCTAATAAGGTTGTGCCCATCTTGGGCTTATCATCCCCTCCTCCCCAAATGATATAACTGAGGCGATAAATATACCCTTACAATACTTGAAAAGCTTGATCTTTTATTGCACTATATGTTACGAGAGAAAGAGAGAGAGAGAGAGAGAGGGTGTAATAAAGGGGACAGAAGGAGATAGAGTGGGGGAGATGAAGAAGATGGAGGGGGATAGAATGGGAGAGTTAGAAGAGGGGAGAGAGAGAGAGAAGGGGAGAGAGGAAGGGAGAAAAGTAGAGATAAATAGATCAGAGTTGGAGAGCAAAGGAGATTGCTAGAACATATGCAAATTGAAGAACAATATTGGCCTCATCAGATACCTCTATCTCCCCTTTATCTCTACCCCTTCAATAGCCTGTTCCTCCCTCCATCCTATCACCCCTCATTATACCACCAATTGGGCTCATTGTTTACTCCCATATCAACCCCATCTTACTCAAATTTGAACACCTAAAAATTTCCTACTCTCACCCCTATCAAAACCCTATTTTTCATCTATCTTCTACCCCCTTATCATATTACCAAATAAGCTAGAAAAGAAAGTCCATCTCAAAGCACCAACGACTCCATATATGTTGCATAAATCACCCCAATCTTTGCTTCCTATCTTTAGCCTACATTTAAATTCATTCAATTTTACCTTCTCCAAATTCAAGCATTATTCCAACACACTATTTTGATCAATGTCACCTCTATCCACTATAAGTTACTAAGCCCTCCCTTATCTAACCCAAGGAACCCCCTTTATCCTTGGTCTAAGGTCTACCTCAAAGGATCATGGTTGAAATTTGAGTTTAGGAGCATTATAAAGGAGGGGAAAAGGAGGCAAAGAGTGGGAATGAAGGATCATGATGCCATCTAAGAGGAGCAATGCTAGAATGGGACAAGAGATTGCCAAGAGGATTTTTTTACTCATGAGAACTAAAGTAAAATAACTACCCAAATTGGGAATTTTTGTGAGTAAAACCAATGATTCTAGTGGATGAAAGTAGGCTACCTAGGAGAGGGGTTTCTATAAGTACTTCTCTCCCATGATGAAGCTTAGTCCATAATCGTGTTACATTAAAAGTCGTTTTAAGTTAAACTATGTAGAAAATTCCAAATTCTATCCTAAGATTAGATCTTTCAAAGGAATGATTAAGAACCTTGAACCTACATCTTAACCTATTAAATAGAGTCCATTGTATTTGTGAACCCTAAGAGGATTCTATTAAGGTGCAAGAACCATAAAATTTATAGAGTAAAGGACCTTCTAAAATTCTATCCTAGAAAGGAACCTTACAAAGCAAAAATGAGTACCCTAGGAATAGATCCCTTGGATCAATGAAAAATTGGAGTTCAAAGTAAGTATGGAATCTTAAGTATAGGGCAAAAACCCAATGGAATGTGACCCTCGAAGAAAAGGAAAAGGACCAAGTCTAATTGACCTTAATAGACCCAAGGTTTAATCCCCTTCTTCCAAAAAGAATGAGTTAAGATTATTTTAGTTCATGACTACAAGAGACCCTATGCTAGAGGAAAGGAGCTAAGTCTAATTAACTTTGATAGATCAAAGGTTTAATCCTCTTTTTCTGAAAAGGGTAACTTAAGATTATTTCAATTTCTAACTTAGGTGAATTCAAGCATGAATTTGTATTTGGAAGGATTACTTGATGCAATGGAATACTATTAGGTGAATTCGAGCATTAATTTGTATTTGAAATGACTACTTCATGCATTGGAACACTGTTTGATTCTGATTGTGCATTATTGTAAAAGATATTATGTCTACATAGGAGGACTTTGAGGGACATGCTTGACTTTCCCCAAACTTAGTCATTTGGCTCCCTTACCACATTATCTATTTAATCATTATCTTTAGGTAGTGATGAACCCTTTCAATATGGATTTTGAATTAAATAATAAATAAGTAAATAATGTGTTTGGAATAAACATTAAACATGCTACTGTATGTATTAAGACATTTCCAATAGATTTAGTTTTTTTTTTGGTGGGATTCTCTGCCCATATTTTACATGAAAAGATTTGTATTTTCATGTGCATAACATCTTTAAGCCATGTTGGCTTTGTGATTAGCCTCTGAGCTATGTGCATGCACCTTTGTACCATACCTCACTTAGGGTCTCTAAGATTTTAAATGGACCATGGCATGACCATCCTCACGTTGCATCCCTCTCATTTATGTATCTCCTTATTCTAGAATCATTGTATGGGATTAGAGACAACCATGTATGTTGTAGTCAATGTTCAATGGGCTTATAAATGGCTTCACAATCTCCACAATCCAAGTGGTGCTCCTTGATCCACTTTCACTTCTCCATTACAACTAATATGATCTGCAAGTGGTCCATCATAGAGAATAATATATGGAGAAGAAAGAAGTGTAGCAACCTCAATCTTATGCTCTACCTCTCATCCTCCAAGCTATGGAAGAAGAAGGATAAGAAGAGAAGAAATGCAAGAAGGGAGAGAAACTTCACCCTCCAAGTTCCTCACTTCTACTCTCACTCTCCCTCACTCTCGAAAAGGTTTTGAAATGGACGAGATAGAGGTAAGAGAAAGGAGTCCACAAAGTTTACAACACACAAAAGATGAGATCCTATATTCAGTACTTAACTTTTATATATAGGGTTTGAGTTTAGGTTTCTCCCCATAAGTTGGATCCCCTACCCATATCTTGACCTTTCATTGGTTCTCTTTTTATCTATGCACATATCTTAGGTTAATTGGACCAATCCTATCAAAACTAGATAGAAGCTTAGCATTCACAACCTCATGTAATTATGGGTCTTCCTATCTAACTCCACGATGATTTGCAATTTACACGAGAGCAAGCTAGGCTCTCAAATTATAAATTAAATATACAATTCTAAACCTTAAACCCTAAACAAGATGTCTTTGGCACATGATACCTTCAATAGATTTGTATGCTTCTTTGACATTTGGAGTTAATATTACCCCCTCCTAGATAAGTGCTAGTCCCATGCACTCAATGTCATAGGTAGCAGGCTCCAACTTGCACCAAAGATGTGGATGTTAGGGACATCAAAGTATTGTCCTTGGAGGAGTTATGTAGTTGTTGATGGAAGATGCTTCTTGGTGCTTGAGAACTAGTAGTTAAAGTAGTGGTGGGTGATAAACTATTGAACATTAAGATATCCTTATAGTATCCGTGACTAGTAATCTCCAATGGTGGATTATTGTCGAATGAAAAGAGTATTGGATTGAAGGTTATGCAAGCAAAAAGAATGGATGTTAAAGAAGACATCATGGTGCCCAGAGGTCCCTTTAATCTTTTATACTTGTAGTGGGAAACCTCTCATATATTCTCTCTCTAGGAGAAAGTGCTAATCTTCTTTTTCATGTACCAAACATATTTTATTAGTTTTGGAGATGGGTGAACTCCAAGTGAGCCTGGAGTGTTGTCCCACACTTGAGGACCCAATCTATACATAAGTTGTTATGCAATTACCATGTGAGTGCATGTGTGTACTTAGGTATTGCTTAGGTAGAAAATGGCTTCACTGGTTCTTCATAGTTATGTAGTCATCATTGAAGCAAGGGATCTTGGTAGTCAAAGATGGAAATAACTTTTGGTGTTGAGAAAAAGGGAGCATGGAGAAGATTATAGGGAGATGCCATTTGGAAAAGACATCGTATCCAAGCTAAGTAATTTGAAGGACATGGTCTATAGTATTCATAACTACTTGTGGCAATTGGAGAAATTGGTTTCTTCTCAGTGTCCTTTCCAAAGCTTTCATTGTTGATGTAATGGCATTGAGGTGAACAAGAAGTAGAGAGGGAAAGTGCAAGTGACTCATGGAGACAAGTCTAACCATAGGTGAGTTGAGCTCCCTAGGTATGTCTTGCACTTGATGAGCCTTCAGCAAGTGTGGGAGAATCGGAAGAAGGGCTAGTGGGTTAGAGATGGAGCCCATCAACCCATGCCATTTGGATGTACTAACTTCCCTCTAGGTGTAGTTTCATAGTCATGCATGCATATTTATTTCTCCTTCTTTTCTTTCTCCTTTTTTTTTTTGAAGAAATATGCAAGTGCCATATAATGATGCTTTTAGCCTTACAAAAGTTATTGGAAAGCACTAGAGATTGAGAGGCTAAACATGAGAATGATTTTGGATCTTAGCATTGTTATACATTGCAACTTACATAGAGTGAATTATACACCAAAATGATCAAAGAATGAACCTTGCCATTGTACGAAGTGTCGTTGTTAGTGCATTGCAATGCACATAGAGTGAATGCTACACCAAAATGATTGAAACATGAGCCTTGTCATTGTAGTAAGGATCATCAATGAAGAACAATTGGAGTTTTTAGAGTAATTTTACATCCTTCTCAAGATATTGAAAGCTTTCAAGGTGGATATCAAGGTATATTCTACTTGATGAAGTTAGGTGCTCAATGTTAATTGGGGGTTGATTGTCTTCATGAATACCCTTGAGGTTGGTTAAGGCTTTTTCATTTACTTATGTCTTTATCATGTTCACATTATTGAGCACTTCTTAGATATTGTTTACTTTGCTATTTCATTGATGTCTCCTTTAGGTTCAACCTTACTGCTCATCGCTTGTTTTATCTTGCATTCACTTGATAAACTTAAGTGTATATGTAGCTTATTATAGTTGAAAAAAGCTAAAAATTGAATTAAAGTATCACCACATTATCTATGCCATGACTTGTAGCTCATTCTCTCCCCCACATAAACATGTTGTAATGCATGGAGAAGTTGTGGCATTGTGAGCATTGTTGTGAGATATTTGATGATTCCTATACCATGACTCTTTGGCCCATTTTGCTAGCAACATGCAGCTCTTCCTCAATAAGAATTTTATCTAAAAGTAGGTGTTGTTGGATTGGTTATGTTAGTTCAATACCTTGTATAGTTATGAGACCTTGAGGGAAGTGGGATTTTTATATGTTAGGTCACATGGAGTTTTTTATTGCTCTTTTTTACTCTAAATGGCCATTTTCTAACATTCCATTTTGGTAGTGAAAGGAGGGATAGAGTACCATTGCCTTTCAAATATGCGTTGTGCTTCTACTTTGTGTTGCAACTCTTCTACTTGATTGAAACTCTTCCAAAAACAAAGCTCAATACAAAAGGATGTGATAAATCAAATATGCTTGACTATATTATTATGGATGATTTGTAAATATTCATTCATGATTATTGGGTATTCTGTGCATATGTATTGAGACACTTCCCACTTATTAGAAATGTAACTAATGCCCCTATGATAGAATACCCATGTTAGCTTGAACACAAGCGCAAGCAAGGGACTTTATCATAGCATCAAGATATTCAAAGTGTTGAATCATGGTTTGATATCCTTTTGGAGCTATTTGTTTATGGGATTGGCCCTTGTTAGCCTACAACAACATTGGTTTCCCCACCATCTTGTAATCAAGGTATGTGACTATAGTGTAACTTGGTGTTGAAAAGGGGGTTAAGCAACAATCACCTTTTATGTATGACCCTTCATAATGAAGGGAATAATTTTGTAGTTCTCATGGCCTCTACAAGGATTGTGTCAAATTGGGGGGCGGGGCCGGGGGTAGAGCTTTGTGCCATTTGGGATAGGATTGATGTCTCCTCACCCTTGAGGAGGAGAGACTTTGGGCCTCTCTCCCCCTAGTCCTACCACCTTGGGCTAACTTTCTAAAAATTTTATAAATCTTGAATTAAAATATTAAGACTGACTCCCAAGTCTACTGAAGAGAGTGGAGACACATGTGTGCTTGCATGTGAGACGGTCTTTTTTGGATTTTCTAAAAAGAAATCTAGACATATTTTGGAGAATATTAGCTAAGTTACGTTGCAAAGAAAGGGTGAACTTCTCATATAGGCTAAGTGAATGAGGGTCACTTTTAAGTGAGAAGGGCCCCTTTGAGGTGGGAAGAGACTTCTTATCGCTCAATTGCGACTCTCATGCTTTGCTAGGTAATCTTGAAGAACTTCACACAATGATGTTTGAATGTGTTATTTTCTCATAGACACATTTAAAAAAATGAAGGCATTGTTGATTGCATTAGTTGAAAGTTTTGTATATATCTATTTTGAGTAATGCCAATACTATCCAATATCTTTTGCACCTGCTCACTATCCAATAAATGATGCTTAAAGAAAGATTCCATGAATTGTCTCTTTGCTTTTTTAAAATTATTCTCCTTAAAATTTCTCTTTGGAACTGCTAAAGGTAGAATGTCATTATAAAATTGACCTGCTTTTAAACCATTCCTCTCACACACACTTGGTTGAAGAAAAGACATGTACAAAATAAATATCACAAATTAAATATTATTTTGAAAAAACCCATATTGAACATTTCTCATGTAAAAAAGAGTACTTGCTACTCAAATTCTTTTACTGAAGCCTCCTCCTTTTTGTTATAGATTTTCAATGTTCTTGAGAGTTGCTTGCTTGTTTTTGAAGACCTAAAATAGTTTGTTTTCACTTATATACTTTCCAATGAATGGATCTTCTTTGACAATCATATAGTTTCTATAACAACTCATTATAAGTTATTCTCCAATCTTAGAACATCTCTCGATATAACAAGATTGAGTGTATATCCTAAGAAACCATTATAATCATCACCAAGAAACCTCATCAATGATGATCAATTATAGAAATGAGGTGTGCTATTTTTTATAGGATCTTTGGGATATCACCTTCAATATCCAACCAAAGATCAAGATGTTTATTTGCTTGAAATCTCAGTAGAAATATGGATGGTCTCCAAATGCATTTTTTAAATGCAAAATCATTGCCTCTAATAGCAAATAATAAACAAAGGAGACATGGCATGTTATGGGTGAAGCATGGGTTTTCAAAATGAAGATTATGAGGTGGGTATTTTTAAATGAAAGTTAGTTTCTCTGCAAAAATAAAAAACTTGCCCATGTGTCTAGGATGGGTTTTTAGTTTTTTATTAAAACCCCTAGAAATAGTTTCTAAAAAACTCCATCAAGGGAACAACTCCATCAATGCTTGATTAACACATTAACACTCCCACCTTGGTGTAGTTTCAAGACACTAAGGAAGATAGACCTAGCACATGAGTGCCATTGGTCATGTCCTAAAAGTGAATATTTAAAATGTCCCTTGCTTGCCGTGTGGACATGTTGGAGCACATGAAATAAAAAGGTAATGTTAAAGGGAGAGCTTTTTTTAAAAACAAGCCCACCAATTGGTCTACACAAGCACATGGGACGGCATAGGTAGGGCAAGAAAGGAGCATAATAACAAATTGATCAATAAACAACATCAAATTAAACAACCAAATAACAAGTAAGCTATCTAATCACCATTGCATTTACAACTAACAAATAAACCAACACTCAACAATACTTGCAATTACAATAATAAAATAACGAAACAATAAACACCAATGGTTAGTAATGAATTACAAAACTTACTTAATATTTATAAATCACAACCACAACTAATATGAATTGTGAGTTCACTTAATTGCTCAACCTATTAGCATGAATCATGAGCTTGCAACAAGGAATCAGACCTTGCACAATAGCACGTTCTTACTATTATCATCCAAGAAGCTCCCTTGCCCTCTCCCTCTCATCCCATTTTTCACAACTCTAAACATGCCAATGCATCATGCTAAGAATATGTATATGCTCTTTGAACCCACATAATAAGATCATGATTCTCACTGGCTTTTTGAATGAAGTCTTGATATAATGCCATTCTCATTCGTAGCCCCACCACACTCTGCTTGCTCACTGTCCTCCACCTAAGAACAATCTTCCCATTTGTATTTGTGGATCTTCTTGGTATGAAGCTCCATTTCCCTTCTAATTTGTACATAATTATGTAAAACACAACACATGGCAACTAACTTTGGGGAAAATGGTATTGATATATTCATTTCCCCTAAAATCCTCCATTTGTTTTGTATATCCTAAAGTCATTTTCCACCTTCACTCTATCTGCTTGTCAAATGTGTTTTTTTTGTATAAGATTGTGTCCACATTTCGATTTAAATATCTTAAACAAAAAATTGGTGGGCTTATACACCCAATCCCCTACAAGATATGGTCTAATTTCATGCACATGTACTCTTATAATTGGTTTGCTAAGCACCTCACTAAGCTTTGTTTGTTGAAAGATTTTTGAGCCCTTCAAGCTAGTAGAGTCATGTGTCCCATGGAGAGTAGCACAAACTACATTTCAAAACAACTTTCTTGAGTAAACCAAACCACTCATTGTAATGACAATGAGTGGAACCCATGCTTGCAAACATGCTATGCTAGAAAGTGTTTATGTTCTAATTTTTTTGTAGCTGTATGTGTATGCTATCAATAGCTCCACACATGTGGGGAGACAAGTTAGATCCTCAAACTCAACCACGATGGTCCACAAATGTTCACCTATTGGAACAATGATTAAGTTCCTAACAAACATTTGTGGAGTGCAAAGTATGTTGATAACTAGCTCAACATATTTCCTAATTGTTGAGTCCCCTACGTTGAATAGCTAATACCTAAATGCCTACTGTTGGAAGATCTAATACCTACATGCCATAAAACACAAGCTAGAGCTAAATCTACTTGTATGGGTCTTCTCATTTGAGCATGGCAAATGTGGTTTAATCCAAGATTTTAACTCGTGGAATGCTTCATATAACATACAATAGTATGTCACATACTAATGTTGGTTCTCCAATCTTGCATTCAACCAATTTTGAGAGTGAATGCCATTCTAGAAGAGGACGTGCCTTGGAAAGCACTACCACAAATGCAGGGAGTACTTAATGACCTCATCCTCCACCAATACAAACAATGATGGCCAATGGCAAATAAAATACATTGTCCATACGATCTCAATGTCAACCTCATCCTCAAATACAATGTTATGTATCATTCTGCTACATGCCTATCGATTAAAAGTATAAAGCATTCCACTTAACATTATAAATATTGCAACATTTTTTGTTACATGCCACAAAACAAAAGAAACTTGAATTTCCATCTCTCTCTCTCTCTCTCTCTCTCTCTCTCTCTCTCTCTCTCTCTCTCTCTCTCTCTCTCTCTCTCTCTCTCTCTCTCTCTCTCTCTCTCTCTCTCTCTCTCATTTCTATACACCTTGTTATATAAAATTAAAAATAAAAATAGAATAGTGGAGCAGTATATCAATGTGTCACCTTCTATTGAGTAAGAAGCTTCGCTATGTCCAATAGCATCTGCATGTATGTTTCCATTCATTTTATCTCCTCATCTAGTTGCATTCAAAGCTACCTTTCTTCATGTTGGTTGCATTGCTCCTCCAATATCTTTTGTGAGCCATGTATGCTTTGCTCATGCTTTGCATATTCGTACACATTTACTCAATTTCTTCACCCAAGGCCCTTGAAATGGAGGCCAAAGAACCTTTCTTATTATCTTTCACCTTCTATCCCTTGATGCCCTCAGCCTATTGAAATGTGTCCTTGCTTGGATCAATGTCCTTTCCTTTGTCTTGAAGGTTTTCCGGTGTCTATGTATCTTTAATGATTTCCTATGCCTCAATGGCATTGCTATCAAAACCCCCTAGGATTCCAACACAATTGTGGCGGGGGGGGGGGGGGGCGGGGGGGGGGGGGGGGGGGCGGAGGGGGGGCATTTTTATCAATTCTATTTTTCACCCAATCAACTGTGAAGGCAACATCTAACTCTTTGTTCACGCTTTCTATAACTACATCCCAATTATTGGGAGTTTCCTTTATAGACATACGTCCAACAATCCTCAAAGTGCTTCAATAATACAAAGGTCTGTGTATCTCCCCAAAGCTGGCCTTTTATTAGTCCCATAATCATCATTAACTATTGACGAGGAAGAAGTTCCAATGTTATGGGATGGTGTCGGAGGACAAGCTCGCTTCTAGCCCCTCTTTTCTATCGGCTCTATGAGGCTAATGTCTTCTCCATGGAATGTGGAGCTAGTTGGCTTGTATATGGAGAGATTGCAAAGCATGTGGTGATGGGCATGTTGATTGATGGATGGGTGTAGTGGAAGAGGATATGACAAGGGGGGTGGTGCCATAGAGTTATCTCTATACGATGCATGTTGTGATTGTGATGGTGATGGACTTGTGTGAAATGATTGCAGCACATGTGATGTTTGATGTGCAGGTGAATGCCCCATGGACCTGAAACAGGGATTAAGAGGCAAATCATGATATTGGCTTGATGGCACAAACTCCATTGTGCCATCCTTAATATATGGGTTGTCATTCATTGGCGATGTCAGTGCACATGACACATGAGGGGGCATATTCCCATGCATGGCATCCATTTCCACAACACAACTGCATGAATTAACTATTAAGCCTTGTAGTAGTGAACCTTTCATGTTGTAAGAGAAGTTTAGGTAGCAATGAATGCTACAGGGTTTATCCCATAAAACTCACGCGCAAGTCTAATTTGGTACTTTCCAATTAATGTCATAAGCAAGTTAATACATGCCATTGCGACCCTTTTGTTGTGCGCAAGTTTCATCTCATGTTAAGTTCTTTTGGGTAGGCCCAAGGAAGTGCATTCGTAAATATAGTGGGGTATGCGCAAAAAAAAATCTTATCCTAGCTTCGTGTGTACATCACAAATTCAAGTTGAAGTCACATCCCATTATGCTAATAGTATCTCATGTTATAACATGTCAATGCCAAATAAATGCTTTTACCAATCACAAAGGAGGCATGATATGAAATTCACATACATTGCATTGAGGTTCTAAACGTGTTGTATTTGCAACCCAAAAGCAAATGCAATTACCATTTACACACTATGCATGAGTTCAAATTTGCATAGGACTCATGCTTTGGAGTAACATAAAGAACATAAAGAGGTTCCAATAACCTTTTGCAATTCCATGCAACTAGTAGTTAGATGCTTGCATGCTTGGGAGTGCCACAATACTTGAACGAAAACAAAAGTGCATAAAATCAAAAGACGTATGGCCTTACCATTTTGACTCCTATTGTAATTGCCTATAGCCAAATGGCAAAACCCTTTAACCAGAGGAGAGATGTTGTTACCATAAACACTATATGGATGAATTGAAACCTCCACACATAGCATGCTTTCAAAGTATCACAATGAGGTTTCAATATGTCATTGTAATTGCATAACCTCGAAGATGTGATTGCATATGTCCTAAATGACAAATGCCTAGTGCCTACACATAAAATCGATGAAAAGTCAAATGAGATTGACTACATCCAAAATAAACAAACCAAAGACGAAGACCATTGATTCACGAACATTAATCGCAATGGGTGATGTATTTATGAATGGCCCAATGACAAAATATTAACCAAACATGCATGTGCGATGTATTGCATGGATTAATCACAAACATGATATGCTCATCAAATTGATTCATTCCACCATTTGAACCGATTACCAAACATTAGCACGAATCAAGAAAACAAACACTAATCCAACCACACGATGCATGCAAGGTAAAGACAAATACATACAATCAAAAGACATCTATAATTGTGATAGCTCAAAAACAAAAGAACGGTGTCCATGTGATTCAGTGATACCATTAACTTTGAGACGACCTAAATGCAAAGGGGAAAGGTGAAAGAGAAATGTGAATGCATTTAGCCAAAAGAATTGAAACTAGACAAATACCAATGATTCACAAACACTACATATTAATTGTAAACATGATACACAATTGGAAATTAGGTTCAAGCAAATTGACAAAGCAAGTAGCAAATCGAACCCCATAATTCAAATTTGGTTAATTTTATTTAGTTAATTATAGTCAACACATGAGGAACCTAATAATCACTTGAATTTAATTAAGAATAGCCACAATTTATGGTCCAACTTTTGAAATTTAGTTGTTAGTCACAATAATGAACATGATAATCAAAGAACTTTGCTTCATAATGAGAGAAGAAAGAAGAGTATTGGTAACATTGAGCCAGAAGACGGGTTGGGTAGCACATGCAACATAGATTGGAACATTAGAAGGAAGTTGAAAACACCAACTCAACGCATAAGAAATAAAAAGAAAAGAAACCTATTAGAAACACAAAATATATTTGCTAATATGTGAAGTATTTACGAGAACTTAAATTTCATCCCAAATGCATGTATGCTGCACTAAAAATTGGACAATCCGAAATGCATATTGTATGGATTGTCAAATATGCTACAACAAATGAAAGCATGCTACATCACATTTATGCTTGGATTATTGAATAAGTTGCAACAGATGAAAGCATGTTGGAATAGATGAAAGCATGGATTATCGAATCCGCTATAGTAGATGATAGTGTGCCATAATATCGGCCAAAATTCCATATATGTTACAACAAACAAAAACATGTTGCAACACATTTCCATCAATCGATAAAGCATGTTGCATTAAGCTACTCTTTGATGTTTGCCAAACACGGTCCTTATGAACTCAGACCATAGTAGAGCTACGAGCTTGATGCATATTGCTAGGAGAAGCCATTTCATCTCATGAACATAGAAGTATGAGGCCTAAACTACGGCAAGTAAGGGCTCATGAATAGAGAAGTACAAGGCCAAACTATGAACATTGAACAATTTGTAATGGAACAACAAGCTATCAAATATTAGGAAGTTATTAAAAAACATGATGAAATAGGTTTCCTGGAACACGAAACTATGATAGAGAAAAAAGAAATTGGTCATGGGACTTCAAAGTTGTAGAGAACTATGTTTGCTGTGATGGAGAGCATGAGGACTATGTTTGCTATGATGGAGAGTATGAGGACTATTGTTGCATCGAAGATCACCATCTAGAATGGATGCATGCAACATACAAGGATTTTAGCATAGTAGATATCACAAGACAACATTCTAGAAGCAAATCCCAATGATTAGTGCATGCATGATGTATGGAAGTAGCACATGATCTTTTGAAAAATACTTGGATGAATATTTTGTTAGTTGAAGAAGAGGTTGATCAAATCTAGGAGTTGCATTGACCACATGAATTTGATGAGGCATCAAGAGTAGACCTAGAAGACACGAGTTGATAGTGAAATGATTTACAACAGAAAAGGCGTTATAAGGTGAATTTTTGCAAGATAATTATAGGGTTTCACCCCTTCAAGACAAGGTAGGGTAAAAGGGCCAATAGATTGTCATCTAACAATCCTCCATTACAATTTTTTTTTCGAAGTGAGTTGCATAAATGTTTTTTAATGGTCAAACTATTTATATTATATAGAGCTCAAAGAAAAAATATTGGGATATTTTGATATTTTTATCACGTAGCCTTAGTTACAAATGAAAGGTTCTTTAAAGAGGGACAGTGTGATTGAGGGGCCAATAGAGTGACACTTGAGGATGCATTGCTTTTTTAGGGCTTTACAAAATCTAAAATATAATTTTTTTTACATCATTCAATTGTTTGACTTAGGTTAAAACTTATTTGTAATTTAAAAAATTTATATTATATTGTTAAATAGCTAAAAAAACACATATTTCTTGTAAAATTGTCACTCAATTGGGTGGGGTGTCTTTTCCTTTTATTGGTCCTTTTACCCTAATTGATCCCCCTACTGTCTACAGGCCGCGATAGGGTCCCCAATGATTGACGGGTTGCCCCCAAATTTGGTAAAGTGGGCCCCCCTGGGGTACTGGCGCAATTGAAAGCGCTGCCACATTTGTGCTTGGCAAGTTGGCCCTGTAAAGCGGGAGACTGGAGTCACGAGTGTCAAGTGAACGTGGCGGACGGCACTCGTGCGCCTGGTAACAGAAGTGTTTTACGTGTCACACTTGGTGGGTTCTTTTATTAAGCAGATTTGCTAGTGTCACCCTCGTTCTGTCTCTCTCTCGCCCGCCCGCTCGCACGCCACCGTGAATGGACAAACATCAAGCAGATCGAGCGGCTTCCTAACGGATCCTGCGGTATCCCAGTCGTCTTCATGTTCTTCTCCCCCTTCTCTCTTCTATGGATTGCCGGCGCGTTCTCGTGACAGGATGGACTTTACAGAGAAGTGCTTGTCTCTCCCAGTTTTGGCGGTGCTCTTCTTGGTTGGCTTCATCTACTACACGGTGGTGTTCCTGGTGATCGAGCAGTGGCTGAGCATCGGAAGTGCCGCTGGCCTATTCAATGCGCTGCTCTTCTCAGCCCTCACTGTTATGGCTCTTTTCTCATACGCCTTGGCCATATTCAGGGATCCTGGCAGAGTTCCCTCCTCCTACATGCCTGACACTGAAGACTCTCACGTGCCTCTTCACGAAGTAAAGAGGAAGGTAGGAGGGCCTTTCTTATGCCTTTATACGCCTAATAGCACTCTCACGCACAGGTGAGAGAAAGAGTTGATTGATAGAGGTACAAACTTTGAAGCTAAGCAATTGTTTAGGGTGAGGGGCCGACTTAGTGGCATCTATAGGCCCCTGGCGCTTTGCCGTATCCTACCCAATTTCAATGGTGGAGTTACAGTGCCATAATCGATGATGCAGAGTGATGCCTCACAGAAAATTTTTGACGGTGATGTTATGATAGACTGATGCATGACGGTTGCAAAGTAATTCTTTCATTGAAAATCTTGCCCGCAAATTTGCGACAAGGATGCGGCCAGATCTGTGACGGAAGGATCCTATCAAAAAATGTTCGAATTGACTGATTAGAGAAGAAATTTCTGTCTTCGAGAGGGGCACACTCATCAGAGAGTACTTTAATCAACACCTTTACCCTAGCCTTTGCCATTGTTCAGATTTTTTCCCCCCATCAAATTTATTGGGCAGCATGTTATCAGGACAATATGATAATTGAGAGAGAGAGAGAGAGAGAGAGAGAGAGAGAGAGAGAGAGGATTTCCATTCCTTATATAGCATGCGAAAGAGGTTTTCTTTAAAGGTAAAAGCTGTGTTGTACACTTTAATTAGCGGTGCAATATTCTGTAGAAGAATAGAGCAAGGTTCCCTAGAGATGCATCAAGGTGTGGAAAATAGTGATGGGGCGATTCAAGGGGTGGGCTGTCCTTCCATTGGTCCTCTCAACCACTCCCTTATTTAAAAAAAGAGTTCCACTAATAGTGAGGTTGTTTGGATAAACAGCCAAGAAACCTTGAAACTGAACGTTTGAACAGATCAATACGGGTATGTAGATAGAGCAAAGTTCACAATTATAGAATCCCATTACTGTCTTTCTCCTAAGGGCGCATGTTTATACTTGGTTACCAAGTGGCAAAAGACTTTGGTGAATGCTACAAGGCCCATCTTGAATGTCCCAATGATGTAATAGCGGGGGAGAATATTGTGCACTCGTGATTGATAATTGAATGACTGGTTGGCAAAAGGTAGGGTGACTGGTTTTTTCCCTATGCACATATTAAATGTGCAAGCTAGTGTGATCGTCGATGATGTAAAAAGTGATTGTAAAGATCATGGTCTTCATGATATGTATTGTTTTAGCGATGTACATATCATGGCTATATGGGCTTCTTGTTAGAGTGCATTGCATTTCTGTTGTGGTGCATTTTATCAGTCTTGTTTCATTTATCTTTTCTGATTCTGGCCTGCAAAGATATGTTAGGGTCTGCATTGAGAAGACACAGAATGCATGAACATGACTAAAACACAATAACTCAAACAAAAATGCAAAAACACAAACAGAGAAGAAAGATAACTTTGAAGTAATTGAATGAATGATGTAAATGAATGAAAGTGTGTCAGAATGCCTAAATGAAGAGCAGTCCAATAGCTGACGATCTTGGTGGGAGTTAGTTGAGGGAGAAGTTTGAGTGTGACTTCCATTGGAGATGGATCCTGAGTGCTGAAACCATTAGTCTGAGCTGAGATGATGATGAAGATGCTATAAATGATAGGGTAGTAGACTTGAAACCAAAATGCAGCTATCTTTGGGGTCGAAGAAGGTAAGCGTAGTAGGGAACTGCTTGAAAATGATGACAGCTGATTACATGTAGTAGGGATATGTTGGGTAATGGACTACAGTTGGAAGAGGTTGATCTGATGCTGGGCAGCCAGCACAACAATTAAACCCAGACTTGGATAGGTTGTGGATGAACTGGATGCTGTTGCCAGATTGAAGGGCAGTAAACACAGCAGCTGGTATACCTATAGACTAGACGGCAACCGGAAAGAAGGTGCCATGGGCTGAACTGAGCAGCAGCAATCGGAGAAGAGCTGGACAGCCATGCATTGATGAGGGCTTGATGACTGCAATGGAATGGGGTAATAAGTGATTGAGCACATCATCTATTTATAGATGAAGAATCAACCAAAATGTGGGAGTTTGCTTATCGGACATACAAACCCTTTGTGGCATGAAACTTTGAGTTTTCAATTTTGGAATTGTTTAAACGAGCTGAGTAAGGTTTAATGCGAAATGCTCCTTTTTTAGCTTAACACCCACACTTGTGCCCAAAACTGAAACTAGAACGAGATTGCAAGTGTAGCTCACCTCGTGTGTACCTTTAGAGGTTCCACCTCATAACAGCTAGGGCATTGGTCAATGGGTGCATGTCGGTTGTCCAAGAACCTATCAAGGCTACAGAGCCAATGGTTATGTTCCTTGTGAGTCCAAAGGGCCACCCCATAGAGGTCAAGCCATCAAACAAAGGGTGCTCATCAGCTATCCAATGGCCCACGAGGCATAGTTACCAGGAACAAGAATGCAACGCCTCGGAACGGAGGGAATGGCATATATACATACATACATACATACATACATACATAGATAGATAGATAGATAGATAGATAGATAGATAGATAGATAGATAGATAGATAGATCGAGAGAGAGAGAGAGAGAGAGAGAGAGAGAGAGAGAGAGAGAGAGAGAGAGAGAGAGAGAGAGAGAGAGAGAGAGAGAGAGGCGGGAGTAAGTAGGGCCCAGGTGGGGCAGGCGACGGAGGCGGGAGCTAGCGGGACAGTTTGATTCCAGGGAATAGCCGTTCC
Organism: Lygodium microphyllum; assembly: GCF_053477565.2. NCBI lineage: Eukaryota > Viridiplantae > Streptophyta > Polypodiopsida > Schizaeales > Lygodiaceae > Lygodium > Lygodium microphyllum. Next base: position 148,317,551 of record NC_141135.1, on the reverse strand, counting down.
AAATAGGGAACGGTTGCTAGAACGGCATGGAATGGGCAAGAATGGGGCTAGGAACGGGTAAGAACGGTCCATGGGCGTTTTGCCGGTAGACACTTGCCGAAACGCGTTAATCTGTTCCTAAGGTCCGGATCGGGCGTTCCCTGTTTCTATGCCACAAGGACTTGCAAAGGCAATGTAAAACCACTTTGAACCCTTTTTTTTAAACTTTGGGATGAGTCTATGCCTTGGGGGGGGTATAAAACCATTTTGAATTCTTTTTTTTCTTTTGGATGAATTTGTGTCCCAAGGGGGGGGGGATATATATGTGTGTGTGTGTGTGTGTGTGTGTAAAGTGATGGTTGGCTCATAAATCACAAAACAGACGATATGTTCTTAGCCACTTGCAAGGGTATTGATAACAAAGGGTGGATAGGTATGTATTGCCAATGCTAGGTGGAGATAGCTTAGGATCCGATGTGAGTAGTGTGTTGAAGGGTGCTTTGCACAATGAGATCCTTGAAGGGTGCCACTTGGATAGTGTTCCTCATGGGGGAAATTGTTCACTTGCCCAAGCACCCTTTTACAAAGGTGATAATGATCATGCGATGCAAAGGGGGACTCCATAGGGAAGAGTGGTTGACATCAAAGACAATACTGAAACTTGTAGGTGCGAAGTGAAGGGTAGAAATCCCTTGGCAACCATGGATGTCAATGTCGAATGAGGAAGAGAAATAGGATATTGGTTTTCGTATGGTGTTGAGAATCGAGAAAAAGGATGAAGATAAAGCACCCTAGTTGGAAGGGCTAGGGAGGAGCAGTTATTGTGGTAGCATTTGAGAGATGCCTAGAGATCTACCTATGGAGGGGAAGCCTTCATGCTAGTAGAAGAGCAAGTCTTAAAGGAAGATGGAACCATGAAAGAACAGTGAGCAATCTATGTCTCCAGCCCCCTTAATTAAAATACAAAACCCAATATGTAAGTGTTAGAAAAAACGAGAACTTGCATACGAGTGTTGTGTAGTGAGATGCTACAATACCAAACAAAATAAAAGCTGAGGATAAAATGAATGAAAAACAAAGTAAATGGTTGTGTATGTAGAGGAAGATGAACAAAAGAATTCTAGTGTTGAGTAGCCTAAGGGACAAATTAGTCGATGGCCCTGACTCGTTAGCTTAATGAACTAAGGGTACTAAGTAATGCTAGACTAGCCTAGAGTATCCTAAGGGACCTAAAAGATGCTAGCCTAACGGTGTGGCCATCATGCGTATGTCCATTAGCAGGTCTCTATAAACTTGTGGCTTGTACTTGATCATGCATCCTCGCATGACACAAGAATTAACATTCAAACTTGTAGAAGGTTGGCAGGCAAGGTAACAAAGTGACTTGCTGCATAAAGTGGAAGTATTTGGGTGGCAACTTATTAAGAATAATTTGATGTAATCGCCATTTGACTTCTGTGAGCATTGATGGTAGTGAACTTGGTGAGTAACTGCCCATACTCAGCCCGCTTGACTTTCATATCAACCTCTTTCTTAATAGAAAACTCCTACAGCTCATGATTGAGATTGATACGTCGGATGCAATCTCTCACCGCATGGTGGTCAACAAGACTCCAACAATCAGGTGCTAGGGGAAAATGCTATAAATGTGAATGAAATTGAGGAAGAAGCCCTTGCATTGACTTGATATTTGTTGTAGCATTGCAAGCCATCGAGTGGTGGATATGATCAATGAGGGCTAGTCGAGGGTCCGACATAGATGGTAGGTTAGTTTTGAGAGTCAAACACTTGTTGCATAAGGTTAGACCAAGTTGTAAACTTTGGCCCATTAAATCAAGTCTTATTTATAAAGGCATTGTTGGCTGTTGCAATTGTACCATTAGTGCTGATTGAGGAGTAGGGTGAGTAGAGAGGGGGATTGGGGTACACTTAAGCCTAAGGGGCCCACCATGCAAGCAGGATCTATGCATAGTGGATTTATAGGCTGTGGGTTGACTATGCGTGGGTGTGGTGGTTGCACGAGGAGCTTGAGAAGAATGGATAGGAACACTATAGATGCATGGTCGCTGAAACCAGCCTTCCTCTTCAGATAGGGTGGTAAAACTTGATCAAGCACTTAATTACAACAATTAATAATTGAGCATAAACTGAAATGCACATATTACCTTAACAATCTTGGACAATAAACACCTAGTTGGCCCCAAAACTAACGCCCTTTTCCTTAATTTCTTTAACTTTGATCACTAATGGATAGTGTACAAGTTGAGATTTCACAATCTCGTGTTGATCCAAAAGCCCCTTGCTGTACATACAATTAGCAAGCAATTCAGGTCAATTGCCCCTTGATTTTCACCTAGGACTTGCACAAATGGAACCACCAACTGACCAAATGCTACCCCAATTTACAATGGATGGGTAGACATCTGAAACCCCTGTCAATTCCACGAATTTCAGGTGTTGATTTCAATGTACGATGCATGGGTCCCAAGGTGGCTGTCAAACCCAATTTTTTGCAGAAATTTAGGGTTTACATTAGAAATCCTCATGTTGTCCACCAAATCTGGCTGAGATCTGCTAAGAATGACTGAGAACTGCTGAGATCTTTTGAGAAATTACTAGAGAAGGTGAGAGGAAACCAAGATGAACACCAACATATCTCCTGCCCTTACTTCCTTGGACTAAGAAGTCTCTTTTGGAACTATCCGCTTCATGTCGTGGAAAAAGAAAGGAAATCATTTGGGCCAGGTGTGGATTTCTTGGTAGCATGTGATTACTCCTAAAAAGGATGGGGGAGTAGCTTTATTGGATGTTAATTTCCATATGGTTGCTTTGAGATTGGCACTTTTGCAGGCTTTGTGTGTGCAGAGTCATCCTTAGACAGATATTGCAAGAATTTTCATTGAAAAGACTGGTACCTCGCATGGTCGCACAACTATTCGAGTTTCTTAGTGGCATGTGCTGAATTCCATGAGGCCTATTAAGGTTTCCCAGTCTTTTCTCCTTTCTCATTTGATTGCATCCTGGCAAGAGATTTTGCGTTTCGCAGTTTGGCGCCCTCCTAATCTTCATAAGGAGGAGAATTCACTGCAAGGAGAAGTGCCGACTACCTCCAGGTTGTTGGACTGGCTCGATAAATACTTGCAGTGAGATAAGTTTAATTGGATGGCTCGCTTGGGGTTGCAGATAGTCCATGATGGTGTCATTCTTGGGTAGCCGCATCTTTATTCTTTCTAGTGCATTCATCAGTACTTTCAGTTGCCTCGTGGTTATTATGACATTTGGTTGTCCTTATAGGAGCAACGTCTGAGGTACTCTCCATTGCTTGCTTTTCAGCCCTCGTCTCCTCATTAGGCTTCTTGATGATTTTGAGAACAGGTTAGCTAATTAGATCTATCATCAAATAGTTGAGGTCAAGAGATGGGGCATTGGAAATGCCAATAAATTATGGCATATTTGGGACAACAAAAAGAAGTGGCAGGAAAGAATTCTCCAACTTTGGAAGTCTAAGATTGCTTATCAGGGTAAAGTTTTCATATGTAGGTTGCTTTTTGGGAGTCTTCTAACTGGGGATGTGTTGCATGCTTGTAAGATCTCCTATGGTCATTGTGTATTTTGCACTAGATGCGATGAGACATTGCTTCATCTTTTCATCTCTTGCTCTGTCACTCGACAGATTTGGAGTTTTGTTTCTTGTGTGTGGTCCTTAGTGACTAAGTAGCGGATATCAGCTCATTCGTGGATTATGGGAAGGATGCCTTTTATGTCCACCTTGCAATCAGATCATTCCTGCCTTTTCCATTTCCTTAGATGGACAGCTTTGTGGCATATTTGGCAAACTTGAAATGCCTTCATTTTTGATTCTGCCTCGGGTATTCATGGTCATGTGGCCCGTGTTCGTGGTTTATTGTTATGGCAAATCTCCTCTATGGTTTCAACTGACTTGGTTCTTCTTGACATTGCTGCTCCTTGGTTGGATATTGTTTGCTCCACTCCGGTTGTCCTTTTTGTGTGATATTTGTGTGTTATGGTCTTAGAGGCCTTTCAACTTGATTTTATGTTTGCGTTCTGTTTTTCTTAGTTGACCTAATGGTCTGATGTAAATATTGCCATTTAATTCAACTATCTTCACAAAAAAAAAGAAAGCTAAGACGAGAGAGATCTGATTTTCGCGAGAAAACCCTAAAATCTACTTGTTGCCTTCTCTAGCCTACATTTAATGCAGTCACCTTTTGCCAGGCACTTCCAAAATGTTGTCACTTGATCAGCAATGCTGTTGCTATCCCTTGGAATGTGTCTCCTTGTTGTCCCTTGTTCGTAGAGGCCCCTAGATGGTTGTTTTCTGCAGCAAATTGCTGTTCTCTGACTAGAAAATGTACAAATAGTTCTCTCTCTCTCTCTCTCTCTCTCTCTCTCCCCCCCTCCCCGCATTGTAAACTAATTGAATGGTTAAGACCCAACCCCCAAAAACGTTTTCTCAGTTTGCATGGGCATTTTGCCAAGTGGCAGCCTTCTAAACCCATTTTTCAGCATTATTAAGCCATTTAGTTAATTTTCAGGATTGAATAATAATGAAAATTAATATTGGCCCTTTTGACTCTACCCAAAATTAAATGTCCCCATCCATAATTAAATGAGTTGGGCCATTTATAACTTGGGGTGGTTCCCAACCTCTATTGACTCTTAGATTGGCATTAATTAACTAATTAATGCTAGTACTCCTAGTGTCATCATTGACACTTATTGGCCAAACAATTGTCCTAAGGTCAAAACCAACACCAACTGACCCCCAAAGCCCAATTGGAATAACTTATTACAACTTTTACCTTTTACACCCATTGCATCCTCAGGGTCCTTGGCTTGTTACCATGAAATAACTACCATGTGCATCACATGTGCTAAACAACCTTGCACATTTGATTAATAACTTAATCAAATCTTATTGGTAAGATTAAAGTATCTTAAAATTTCACATCCACGTGACAGTCACCGCATGAGGAGCCTGAGAAGGTGGATAGGAAGAGTATAGATAGAGGATGGAAATCCATGCGTTGTAGTGGTCCATAGTGTGTGTCACAGTGCTCCATAAGTAGATGATAGATATCCCTTTGTTTGAGTGATTGATGGAATGTGTGTGGTATTGTAGCAACCAATGCGTGGCGTGTTAGGCCCAATGTATCCAAGTATGACTGGTAATATGCATAACCCCATGTATAGCAATGTCCATGATGCTGGGGCATAGTGGCAAGTTTGTCCATGCATATATGTAGCCCATTGTGTTTGGGACTCGTGGTATGAATGCTGGTTATCCAAATGCTCCATATAGTATTGGTTATGAGGGAAATGCATCTATTAATGCATGCAATTAATGGAAAAATGTATCTTGGTATGGTTGGTAGGATGTAAATTCCCATGCGCAGTCACATTGCAATAGTCCAAAGTATGCAAACATGAATGTTTCCTAATGCATGTGGTGCTCCTACCATGTTAGGTATGCATGAGGCCCTAGTCAAGGGGATGCAATGTTTCATGTTGTTTAAGATAGAATTGCTGCAATGTGAAATTACAAAGGATCTCCATGCTCTAGAGAGACAAAGGCCTAGAACCTAGTGGAGGTTTCGAGGCAAGTGATATTAGAGGTAAAGTTTCCATGTGCTGCTTGGTAAAGTTTTAGTATTGTTTTACTTATGATGGATGCAATGGATGGAGAAGAGTGACTTGGTAGATCATCTTTATTATTGCACTTTACCTTGATGTGTTTTAGTTAGAGTTGACTTTGGATTGGGCTCATTTAGGTTTAGTAGAGTATAGGTCTAGAGTGTTGGTTGATGCTTAAGGGGAGCCTCGTGATGGATAGCTTGGTTATGTAGTGGATCTCGGATGTACTTAGTTTGCATCTGGGGTATTGTATGCTAACAATATTTTTGCCATTGGGATCACTATTCAGTATACTAGTCATTGCAGTTGATATGCATATTGTATGGTTTGCACCTAGCTCTGCAATTGCACATTTGCAAGGTTATTGATATGTATGAAATACATGAAATGCACATTTGCAAGGCATGTATGGAATACATGGATGGTGTGCAATGTACATTTGCAAGTGGTACAAAAGTACAATTGCACAAGTTACATTTGGTCTATAGCTGATTTATGTATTATATAACTATCATGTGGTACATCATTGCTATGAGGTGTTGTTTATGTTTAGTTTATGCATTACAATGCCTATAGTGTTGGATTTTGGCATGTGGATGCATCTCTTATGGTTCCAATAGTGGTTATGATTCATGTGTGTGGATTGTAGTGGGTTCAAGTGACTGGAATTTCACATGTAGAGGGCATGAGCATGGATAAGCAATAGGTGTATATACATGTTTGACTATGGTGCTAGTATGTATTTCCGGTAGTGGTAACGAATGATTTGTCTCATTGTAGTGCAATCAAGGATAATTGCAAGGATTTTAAGGGGGTGGTCTGACATGAGGACATGAAATTTTATTGCTTTGCTTAGCATTTAATAAAAAAAGAATCAAATGTGGTAATGTGACTTGCATATGTGAGGTGCAAGTTAATTATTTTACAATCTGGGACCTAGGACCCTAAGATATCAGTTGGTGTGTTTTGGCTGTACTCTCTCTCTAATTCTCCTATTTTCTTTATCTTCTCATCCTATCCTCTCCAAATGGCACTTGAAACATTCCCCAAGTATCTAACTTGCATATGAGACGCGATGCAAGCCATATCCACAAATAAAAGAGATTGGACATTGCCAAAAATGACTAAGAGATGAGAGAGACAATAGGGTTTGCAGGGAGAAACATAGTGTGTACGGTGAAAATTGAGAGCGAAGAGAAACTTAGATACACAAGAAGAACATGGTGATAATGCATTGAATCATGCTATGAGAATTAAAATTGATATAGCGAAGCCGAAGTTTAGAAGATGACTACATTGTACTGTCTGAATCATGCGGTAGCACTTGTGGGAATTTGTGCAGTGAAGGGAGCGAAATGTAGTTCTTCGGGCAGTGTTCTATCAAAGTAATCATTGGAAGGTGAGGGACAGCTACTGAGGAAGCAAACCGTAGTCCCTAGATGCCATCAGAGATGAGAAAGATGATCACTAGCTGTTGAGGGAGCAAAGCACAGTCCTTAGATGTTGGGGAGATGGCCTAGGCAGCAAATACAAATGCTTGGGGCTTGAACGCTGAAAACACAAATGTTTGATGGTGGTTGCTAGGAGAAGAAGGCAGCCAGTGTGCAAAACATAGGCACCATCTCACTTTGACAATGGAGGATGTTGATGCCAGGAAGAAGAGAGGTCGCTAGTTGCAAGAAAACTCCACCAAGCAGAAATGCAAGGTATAGGCTGCCGCCTGATGGATAGAGGTTGCCAATACGGTAGGACTAACGCCAAGATGAGGGAATAGGCAACCAAATGTAGAGTGTAGACTTGCCTAACATGACATTAGGATGAGAGGAGAAGGTTGCCATATTGGAGGAGAGAGATGGATGTTTGTTATGGGGACATAAAATTTTGAGATGCTCTAATCTTGCCGATAACATTTGATTAAGTTATTAATCAAATGTGCAAGGCTGTTTAGCACATGTGATGCATATGGCAGTTATTTCATGGTGATAGACCAAGGACTTGGAGGATGTAGTGGTATCAATGGTAAAAGTTGCACTAGGTGGTACTCCGTGTCAAATTTTGACCTAGATCAATTTATTGGCAATTAATGTCAGCGGTGACATGAGAGAATAGGCTTTAATTAAGTAATTAATGTCAGTCTAAGGGGCAATAATTGCTCAAGGATACTCGAAAGACAAATTGGCCTAGCCAATTTAATTATTGAGTGTTGAAATTAAATTTTTGAGCACTAGAATAAGTATTAAATTAATTTTTAAAATTAATTTAATAAGTGGATAATGTTAAAAAATGGGACTAGAAGGCTGTCACTTAGCAAAACTTGCCCATGCAAGTGGAAAAAACGTTTTTAGGGGGTGGTGAAATTATTTCGGCCATTGTGAGAGAGGAGGAGACTGTTAGAGAGTAAGGAGAGATTGCTGATGTGATTTGCAGCCACTAGAGATCAGTCCTACAGCAAGTGACAGCAGGTTGGAGCTCTCCAGGAGCAGGTGACAATAGCCCAAGATCCTTGTGGTGTAGATGACATCATACAGGAGGGGCAACGGTCTTTTTGGTGGTCCTAAGCTGTAGGTGACAGCTTCCATGGCTGTTTGAGCAGGGCAGCAGTAGTTTTTCAGCATTTCTCGTGATGAAACTGTGAAATTTCTCTCTCGACAACATTCTCTCTCATATCGCAACCATCTCTCAAGTTATCTCAGCATTTTTCAACAGTTTGAGCCATTAGAGGAAGAGATTTCAGTCAATGTTTGTTGTAATCCCTAAATTACAACAAAAATTAGGGTTTGATAATTGCCTTGGGATGTGTGCTCAGAATTAAGGGCCTAGGATTTGAATTCCAATAGTTGAAATTGAGGAATTTCAGGGAGATTCAAGAGGCCAGCCAACCAATATTAGATTTGGGGCTTGATTTGTCTTTCAAGGAGTAGGGTGAAGGTCAATCCCCAAGCAAACCAAGGGGCAAATTGGTTTGGAGGTTTGCTGGTCAGTTTTGATAACAAGAGACACTTGGATTAGTGAAGGAGTTTTAAATATATTTCATAATCTATGAATAAAGTTATGAACCAAAAAGTGTAAAAGTTGGATATATAATACTTGACTTGCTATAGACATCTCATACATATTGCGTAGCATACATAAATTGGAGATATAATCTAGTTGCTCCAATTGTTGCGTGCTAAGCTTATTACGAATTTTGGTGTGCATAGGGAAATAGACGGGCCAATTCATCTCACGTGCATCCGACGAACAATTCTAAACCATGTGAAGAGAAAATAAGTCTAAACTTCATACTTGCAAGTTGTAACTAGAATCAAATGAAAAAATAGAAGGGATTTTTAAACCTGTGCAAGAATGTGTAAGGCCACTCTTTGGAGGTGGAGCAATTGGTAGTGAAATGACTCCCACTAAAAAAGGCACTTCACCAAAGATTCTCGCTTTCAACAAATGGTAGATGCGAAAGCAGTGCCTCTTTGATCGCTATAATTGATAAGCTTTTAGAGGAAGGCATCATGGTGCTCTTCTGCCAAACCGTTTGGAAGAAAGGTATCATGATCGGCAAGGACATTGTCATCCATGAAGAGAGAGGGTTATTTGAAGGCGGGATACAAGAGTGCGGCAAACCCAAGTATGGGTCGCTTCATTCACCTCCATCTCTTCTTTGTCAAAAAGAGAATATCATCTCTTTTAGAGGTAGTATCCAAGATGTCACTACAATAGGTGTAAGAGGATAGAGATATACAAGGAGATTTAGAGGTGAAATTTGAAAAGAAAAATGTGAATTATGAATTCTAAAACTAAAAAGAAGCATAAATCATTAAAAATAAAATAAAATAAAAAGAATACCATAAAGAAGAGGCCTCCCCATCCAAGATAGTCGATGATTGTATCTCCTCCATTGCATTCGCCATAAGATGATAGGGGAGGCCAATAGTAGCCCCCTCCATGTCTGTTATGCAAAGCACCTTGTAGATGGGAGTGATGGCAATGACAATGCCTCTCATATCCATCCAAAATTCCTTCTTTAAGCAATGTCTTTGAATGGCCTTTGCTTTCACTTGGCTTGATATGGACTTTTCTTTAAGCCACTCCTTGAACTCATTTAACACGATCTTTTTTTGTAGCTTATTGCGAACATCATAAAGACGCTCAAGGAGAAGCCATATGGCCATAAACCAAGTCTTCGAAGGCTTCTTCAACTCTTAAGTATAAGTGATAAATCACAAAAACTCGACCCTTGGAGTTGATGAAGCCAACGATTGTGCAAGCATTGTTGACAATCCTTGCCACCCACTCCAACTCGCCTATATCTTCCATAAGAAGATCTAGACAATGTGTAGCGCATGACATTATACTATGGACGGAAACTTGGCCTTGAGTTTTTGCCCCATAGACGCGTAATTCGAGGCGTTGTTCATGACACATAGAAATAGGGAACGGCCACTCCGGCTTGTAGGAATGGCCTAACGTGTGCCAAACCCTTCGATGAGGTGAAATGGCCAGGGAACATGTCATGGGACGTGAAATTTTGAGATGCTTTAATCTTGCTAGTAATATTTGATTAAGTTACTAATCAAATGTGCAAGGTTGTTTAGCACATGTGATGCACATGGCAATTATTTAATGGGAACAGGCCAAGGACCCTGAGAATACAGTGGGTGTTAAAGGCAAAAAGTTGTGTTAAGTTATGCCAACTGGGTTTTGGTGGTCAGGTGGTGCCAAGTTGGACCCTAGGACAATTGTTTGGCCATTAAGTGTCAGTGGTGACACTAGGGACTAGCATTAATTAATTAATTAATGCTAGTCTAAGTGTCAACAAAGGTTGGAAACCACTCCAAGTTGCAAATGGCCTAGCCAATTTCATTCCAGATGGGCATGTTTAATTTTGGGCAAGGTCAAAAGGGCTGAAATTAATTTTCAGAATTAATTAATTCTGAAAAATTAATTTAATGGCTGAAAATGCATTAGGAAGGCTGCCACTTGGCATAACTTTCCCATGCAACTAGGGAGAAGGCTGTTGGAGGGTGGTGGAAGCTGAATGGCAGCCATTTGGAGCTTGGTGGAGGGAGAGGAGGTGATCAGATTTGGCTCTGAGAGGCGACGACGACTGATCACGCGCCGCGACAGGATAGGGGGTAGCAGGTTTTATCTTCCGCCTCAAGAGAGTCAGTGGTAGGAGAGGAGGGCTCAGTAGAGCTGAGCTGACGTTTTACTCCCCTTTTGAAGTTGTTGGTGCCATCAAATTTGTCATCAGAGCTACGAATCAGAAGATACATTTTAGATGGTTTTCTCTCTTTCTACAGCATTCTCTCATCTCCTCTAGTCTATGCTCAAGTATTCTCAGCAATTCTCAGCCATGGGTAGCAAAATATAGCCAAATTTGGTGGACAGCAGAGAGTTTACTACTGTAAACCCTAAATTACAGCAGTAATTAGGGTTTAGCAACCACGTTGGGACCCATGCCATCAGTCAAAGGCATTGTACACTGAGATCAGCACCGGAAATTCGTGGAATTGAGGATTTCAGATGCCAGCCCGTCTATTGTGAATTTGGGGTAGCATTTGACCAATTGGGGTTCCATTAGAGCAAGTCGTGGGTGAAAATCAAGGGGCAATTTGCCCGAACGCTTCGCTGATTATTGGAACAGCAAGGGCTTTTGAATCAGCCAAGGAGATTGTGAAAACTTGGCTTGTAATTTATCCATCAACAATTGAAATTAAAGAATTACCAAAAGGGGCGCCAGATTTGGGGCCAATAGGGTGTCCACTGTCCAAGTTTATGAAGGTAAAGTGAGCATTTCAGTTTATGTTCATTTGCTAATTGTTGTAATTAAGTGCTTAATCAGGTTAAACCACCCTATATGAGAAGGAAGGCTAGTTTCAGAACATTCCTTCCTATTCCTTACCGTTCCCAACCGTTCGTTGTTTGGAAGAACAGTTTCAAGCTTGCTAACCAAAAATTGGTGTCTTTTCTAGTTTTTTTTTCTTGCTTATGATACACTTCTTCCACCACATGTTTACCCCTCTTCATTGCTGTGTCAAGACTCAAGACAAGCCACAAGCCAATCATGAGTCTATGCAAAGTTCAAATTTGATGCATTATCAACTCTAGGAAATCACAATCAGATTTCAGTCCTATCCTCCTCAATTCCAAGATAATCATTCATTTATATTGTCTAATTTCAAGGGAAATTGGGATAATTAGGGCATTTGGGGCAATTTGGAGCTATGGGGGTAATCGGTCAATTTTGGGACATTTGGATCAATTTGGAGCATTGAGGGATATTGAGGCAATTAGAGGGATATTCGGGGCATTTGGAAATCTATGGCATTTTTGGGGCATTGAGAGCAATTTGAGGCATTTAAGGCAATTTGGGAGATTTGTAGCATTTGGAAATCTATGGCATTTTTGGGGCATTGAGAGCAATTTGAGGCATTTAAGGCAATTTGGGAGATTTGTAGCATTGTGGGGCTATTGGGGCAGTTTGGGTCATGCAGGCCATATTTGGGGCACTTAAGACATGTGCCATTCCCTCCGTTTCTGTTCCCTATGCTTGTACATTCCCCCTGTTTCAAAGGGTCTTGTTCTCGTTCCCCGTTCCAAGTAACTATGCTGTGACAACTTGCACCACATTTTACGGCCCAACCTATACACATGATGAAGTTAGAATCCCTATTCATAACTACACTTTATGCTCCAAAATATCGTCTCTTCAAGGCCATTGTGAGCAGGGAGTCCGCATATTCTAGCTTGGAACTTGGTCTTAATTAGAACTCCAAATGGTTAGGTGGACTCCTTGCGACATAGAGACTTTGTAGAGAGGAGAAGGGGCTAGGCTTCGTTGCTTGGAATGAGAAGATAGACTCATTCCGCTGAGGGAAAGCAGGGTATTGGCGTTCTTCTACTGATCCCTATTTGTATATCCACGCGTTGTTTGTGCTTTATGTGGATGATCTCATTTTGATAGGTGACCATGCCCAGAAGGTCAAGCAAACAAAGGAGGCTCTACATGAGATGCTTGAGATGACAGATATGGGCCTTCTCCACTTCTTTCTAGGACATGAGATTCGGCAAACTTTGAGGGGGCTTATTAGCAAAGGTATATAAGCCACAATCTATTGAGCTTATGAAATTATGTTTGTGCCAAAAGTTTCTTATGAATATCGCCTTAAGTACCACAATTCTAGTGAGTTTATCATTGTGTCTGCACTAGAAGCTTCTCGAAGAAATGGACTGGCTTTTTAACTAAGTCCAGGATGGATCAGGTTGAATTGGAATCGACCATGTATCATGAGGGAAGAGTGATTGAGTAGTCCTAGACTAGGGCTGCATCATGCTCTCCTTCTGTAGTGTTAGGATGCTTCAAAGAATTGAGGTGGACACTCTCCAAGCTTGCTGCAGCAAATCTGTCCTCTCAAAAATCTGCTTGAGATCTCATTTCTGCAAAAATCATGGGGTGAAAGTTAGAATATTTTAAATTTGGTTGTTTGGATCAAGCTGTGCCTAAGTGTTTCATTTTGCATCTAAGCCCAAATTTTCCACAGCTTCAAATGATCCATGTCTGTCCATGCTATATTTTAGTAGAATTGGTCTGTGGCTTGTGGCTTGTCTGTAACAGTTTTTGTTTGGTGCTGGTAGATTTTTAGTAGGTGTAATTCTAGGAACCTTTTCATTTCACTCTTGTTCGTTTAGTCTACAGCTTCATTACAAAAATCTTATGTTTTTAGCTTCCTGATGACATTGTTTTTGCTATCTCAGGGTGGAGACTTACGCTATTGTCAAAAATGTGGGCACTACAAGCCACCTAGGGCACATCATTGCCGTGTTTGTAAACGCTGTGTTTTGAGAATGGTAAATGGAGTTTTTTTCAAGGTCTTTCAAGGTCATAATACTATGGTACAAGGTGCATTATGTGATCAGGGGATGCAGTGCTACAGGTTAATGTTGGCACATGATAAAATGTTTCCTTGCTTGTTCAAAAAAAAGATTTATCAACTTAATGGAGGTTAGAAGCATGACTATGGATGGACTTAAAAGCTTGTGTCACTTGGTCTTTGTTCAGATAGGTTTGTCATTGCATTTGGATCAAAGGATATGCTGAGCATCTATCTGCAAGCATATCTATCTTACATTGTTTTCTTTTTTTCCCTTGATAAATATAATGATCTTTACATTTAGATCAATAGCTGTGCTGGTCACAACAATAGATTCTTCTAGCTTCTGATTTTTTTTATTTTCTTTATTTTTTTAAAAGAACAGGACCATCACTGTATTTGGATCAACAATTGTGTTGGCCACAACAATTACAAAGCCTTTTTTCTCTTTGTCCTCTACGTTGTTCTTGCGTGCAGCTATGCATTGGTATGTGCAATCAACTTAATTTGAACAACTACTAACATCAATGTGCTGTGAAAAATTAAATACTGGAACTTCACACATGATTGTCTGTGCATGTTGTTAGCATTAAGTATATCTCACTTTTGGTTTCAATTTCTGACCTTTCTATGTTTCTTATAAGCATCGGGCAAACAAACCAACAGTCCATTTGTAACTCTTTTCAGACTTTTTGAGAGGTGACATGTCAAAAATGTTATGAAGCATATGAGATGAAATACAAGTTTGTTTGATTACTTGAAACATTATCTGCAATGTTCTAAAAGGAAAGCCTGCATTGAGAGCTTGAAGCTGATAAATCATAGCCTGGAAAGTTTCATCAAATCAAGTTTTGCAAAGGTTTGAGACCCTTTTCAATGGAAAGCATTTTCCTTCTATCCATCTTAGGCCATGTGCTGCTAGGCCAGCAATGAAGACTGACCTCTTGGACACAATGAATCAGGCTAATGCAAGCACAAACTTTCACATGAATTTGGTGATTTGCTCTCATTTATACCTCAAATAGTTTACTGGATAATATACATCCTGTATGTGGGTGCTCTAACTCTTTTTTCCTTTCTTCAGGTTGGAAATACCTTTTCTGTCAATTGAGTTGTCAAAAAATTTGATTAGTTTCTCATTTGATGCTCACTTTCATGTGAATACTGTCACATATTCGGCAAAGCCATTTTGAAGAGGGTGTTAATGCACTTGGGTTGTTGAAGCTAGACTCTTTTCCAATCCAGTTTTAAGGGTGAAATTTGTAGAAGACTGCATCCTAGAGTTAGTCATAAGGCTAGTATAAGGAACACACATGACCTAACAAGACCTATATAAGGCACAATCGACTTGCCACCAAACTGCTTGTCTTTCTATAAATGTGATTTTACCAACCCATTGAGCCATAAGGTAAGTCCGAGTGTCCACATGATAAATCCTCGAGGGTTGGTGTCTTAAATCACCATCATCCCACTTGTTCAAGCACATGGCTTTAACACTTGAGAGATCTCTTTGGCTCTTAGAAAAGTTATGAATAGGATGGCAAGTGGAGATCAATTCGCCATGTTGTGAGTAGGCAAGAGGCTCTTGTGCATGGGGCTTGGAAGGATTAAGTGCATTTGGAGCAAATGGGAAAATAAGCCATGCTTAGTCTCTGAAAGATCAAATGCATTTGGAGCAATGGGGAAATAAGCCATGCCTAGCTTATGTAGACTTTGTGTATGATGCACAAATTAGGGTATGTGAGTATAACATTGAGAATGTGCAAGCTGCAAATAGGCAAGGAAAGAGACAACATGTGTATAGAAACCTGATAGGAGAAAGAGGCATGAATCATATAAGTAGCTTGCTGATGAATCAGATAGCATGGATTCTGTGTGAGGTTGAATATCTGCTTGCTTGAATGTTTCTGGGAATGAGGCTGCCAGTGATGCACCATAAGCCATCAAGGCTTATGCACAGTCTGGGGATTTAGAATGTTGGCAGAAGCATTGCTGCTAGCTGCTAAGGTCTGTAGATTGCAGCAATCTAATCTAAAGATGTAGAATTGCATTGTACACAGTGTGAGCTGCATTATTGGTTATCAAATGCAGAGGCTGGAGCAATTGCTGGAGCAATGATGATTGCGGCTGAGTGCCAAAGCTGCTTGATATGGCGTTATAAAGTCTTGCTTTTCGTGCTATTGTCATTTACACCATTTTTCTTTGCGCGGACCTGTCTTGGATGGCTAAGCTCCCTGTAGGGCTATGCAATGCCATCCCCCACATTGCATTATGAATGCAATGGACCTTAAATCTTGTAATGTATCGGTAATGTCTTTGACTCAGGGCTTTGTTGAATCAACAAAAGCAAAACCTGCTCGTGTTCCAGTTCCTAATACTGACTACAAAGATCCATCATCTGATTAGGCATATGGTATTCCTAGCTACCCTGTTCAGAAGGTGGGATGTGACTTCTAATGGTTATGCACCCCAATCTGTTATATCCACTCAGTTCATTAACAATCTTGAAGGGTTGTCTAAATTGATGGGGTGTAACATAAATAAAGTCATCCATAGGATAGATCAAGCAGCCTTCTTCAATATAGAGGAGGCTGTCTTACAAGCAAAAACCTTTCTGCCTACTTTCTCTAGATCCCCCCAAACTCCATAGAAGTAATAGGTTTTCTACATTGCATCTGCATAAAAACAGATACCACAGAACAAAGCCCCTAATCACTTCGGATGAAAAAGAAAAACATCTTTAAGGGTTTGAAGTGGCACTTAGCAGAATGCTTCCTTCATGTATACCTAGTTTGTCAATAATGATCAGCAATTTGTACCCCAATTGGGAAAATCCTTGGGTAGTGCAAAAACACGCCAAAAGTGACTTCAAGCTTGGGGCCAACAGGTGTCGTTGTGTTGAGCCTGGGCAATCTAGCTTGTAGTCAATATGTTGTATGTGTGCGCGTGTGTGTATCCAGTTGTTTTGCTGTAGGTTGTAGGTGCACAATCTCAGGGGTGATGGTTAAGCAATAAACACTTCGGATCACAATAGTGAGGTTGTGGGTTCAAGTCTTAGCAGGTATATCAGTTGGTTGAATAACTTTGTTCACATGGTAAGTCAGGGCTCTTGCCCACTCAAACACTCAATTGGTTCTCCTGCTTGGTGTGATCAAGCTCTGTTTTTCATTTGGCTCGAGAGCTATTCCATCAGTGCATGACTCTTGGCTTATCTTTGGAGGGTTGGCAGCTGCCCTTGAGGTTCTCTTTTCTTAGATTCATATAGGTCCTTTTTAAAAAGGGATGTTCAAAGCTTGCTTTTCCACTGCTCATGAACATGTGCATATTTTTAAAATGCAAACGTCATCCATTTTGGTGCCACATACATTTTGGCTTCTTGCTAACATTGAGATAATACATCACTTAATGTTTTTTTATTCAGTGAAATTTAAAGTGGCTATTTTAATCATCAGCAGTGACAATATCCTTCCCGAGTGTAACGTAATCATTTGAATCTCTGGATGATAGATACTTCTTGTAGGGTATGCTATTGATGCCCTTTGGGTTGGTGAAGTAAGGCCCAATGCTGTAAGAGCTCCCCAAGTCAACTCTAGCATGCCTACTTCAGCACTCTTGAAAGTAATTATAGCCTCTTTTGGAATGTTTAGGAATTACTGAATTGAGAATGAAGCATGGATTGTTTTCTTGGTTCTTAAGGAGATGTTTGGGTTTTAACCAGCAGGTTCTTTGTGCAATCATATTAACACCACTTACAGTTGGCCTAATTGTTCTTCTTGGTTGGCACATATATTTGCTGCTCCGAAACAAAACTACTATTGAGGTATGAGATATTTTCTGAAACATTTCTTGGTTAATGTGCGTGCATGAGTATGTGAAAGAAAATTTGTCATTTTCCAACATGCAACTACCTGTCACACTGACAATGTTACTCATTGTACAATAACATAATCTGAACATTGGTTTCATAACACAAAACTAGGTGTGAGTGTGTTAAGGAATAATGCCTGCATCATGGAAGGGAATATTAAGACTGTTGCTAAAAAGCACATGTTGGAACCTATCAGACTTGTGACCAATCACTTTGATACTAAAATCGATTCTAAAATGTCTCCATCTGGTGAAAATAATATTGCATCCTGGTTTTCGCCATTCATGTTATGGATTTGTTCCACCATGCCAGTGGACAGAGAACACATGCAGTGCTTATGTGTGTCCAATGTGTTTACATCACTTCAATAATGGCCAAGATGAAATATAGTCCCAAAATACAAAAGAGGGTCTAGTGGCTGTACTGGGACAGCCTGACCAACTGCAACTTGGGGAAAGGTGTGTTCTTAATGTGAGTTCCAGGAAAATCAGGTAGGTAAGGCTGCTCATTCCTCTATGCAGTTGCCACTTTTCAATGTCAATTGGGAAGATAATTACATGAGGCATATGGAATATAACAGATATTTGTAGGGGTGGCTGCAACACAAGCAGCTGAAATGTGTGAAGATGTCGATTTTCATTGGTACCCTTCTCCTGCGTGCATGCAAGAAGTTGTCAATGACGAACCGGAAGAAGCCAGCTATTATGTTTGACTTGCTTCTCACAAAGGGTTGATATTAGGCAAGGTTGGTCCTTTGAAGGCTTTTGCAAAAGTTTGCATGGCATGTGACAAGCAATGCTATCTAAAGTGCAAATGGAAAATGGCAATTGGATACAAACTTTGCAAGTTTTTGAAAGAGAATGTGCTACATTTTGGACCCTTTTGCTCCATCTCTTCCTTCCATTCTAAATACTAGCTGGTCTGGCCAGACCTGCTTATTGCACATTGTGTGGTTTGCGAACTTGCAAAGCTCATGAGGCTTCGCCTTGTTTGCTTCGTGATTTTGTGAGCAAAGGGAAGTGGCACCTGCTTATTGCACATTGCATGGTTTGCGAACTTGCAAAGCTCACGAGGCTTCGCCTTGTTTGCTTTGTGATTTTGTGAGCAAAGGGAAGTGGCCACTTCCCTTCACTCACAAAATCAGGCACGCTTCGTGCTCAATGTTCGATGCACTTTGCACCTCGTAAAATTGTCACCCTAGTGAGGTTAGTCCATTGAGTACTCTACATGGTTGCCTTCATTCTTGTCTTAGGCCTACTTTCCTTGCAAATTGAGAGAGAGAGAGAGAGAGAGAGAGAGAGAGAGAGAGAGAGAGAGAGAGAAAGAGAGAGAGGTAACTGTTAGCCAGTCATTTCCCGGACAGAGTGGACATCAGTGCCACGTCAGCACCTGCAGTCGGACAGGTTGCTGCAGTCGGACAGTATTTACTGCAGTCGGCTACATTTAATGCAGCTGACCTGCTGCAATTATTTCCTATTTTTCGGCTATTTATAGCCAGTTTTTTGGCACACTTCAGTAGGCCGAACTGCTGCAATTATTTCCTATTTTTCGGCTATTTATAGCTGGTTTTTTGGCACACTTCAGTATTCATTATTCAGATTCTGATCTTGAGATCTGTTGGCTGAGATAGACTGTGCTCGGGCTGATGGAGATCAAGGTCATCAAGTCGGAGACATACGCAGATATTTCCTCTACCCCCTTGTGTATTTCTGCACTCTTATACGGCATATTACACCGTAGATTTTCTGCGTTTACACTGTCTCCTTCTCTCTCTCTCTCTCTCTTTCTCTCTTTGTTCACTCTCTATCAGTCTTTGTCCTATGCTTCCGCATTGCAGCACTCTGACATGGTATTAGAGCGGTGAAGATGGACTGAGTGAGGGCTGAACCTATTTGAAGAGGAGATTTCATCGTGACGCAAGGCTACGTTTCCAGGTTTCGAGGCCGAGCGGGAGGGCTGCGTATTGGATCAAGGCTGAAGCGAGCGTAGGCGTGCGGGAAAGGAGTCTAATCGGTAAATTTGCTGCAGGTTATTGCTGTTCGAAGGTGAGGAAGACTGCGTTTGAGGCCTTCCATTGCAGATTTTACCTTTTCATCGCCTCCGGCGGGTGAAGAAGGTTTGGGCAGCGGAGGAATCAGTCCTAGAAGGTTGTGTTTTCACAGTCAGAGGGGGCTGGTTTTGCATTTGTGCAGGTATTGCAGGTTAATATGTCTGCAGAGACTGATTTGGAGTTCCAGGCGATCATGGACAGGAAAGTGCCTGTCCTACCGGCTCTTCCAACAGATCAAAGGTTTAATGGTGACAATTACTGCATCTGGCGGGTGATGATGTTGGCCATTTTAGAGCCTTATGATTTGGCGGAATTGGTGATGGAGGAGATTAACAAGCCCTTGGTGAGGGATGAGTCCAAACTCTCTTCCAATGCTCGTGCGGAGTTGACTAGGGTTGAGTCTCATTGGGACAAATTGAATGCCAGGATTCGATCTTTTCTGCTTTTGTCTTGCACCATAGCCGTGATAGCTCACATTGAGCACTTGACAGTGGCTCGTCAGATATGGGTGGAGCTCGACCAAATGTACAACCGGATGACCCTGATGAAGAGGGTTTCTTTGGAGATGCAAATGCGGACTTTGTCCGTGAATAAGTCTTCTTCACTTCGGGAACACATCAACAAGCTTCGGGAGCTTTAGATGCAGGTTCAAAATGCGGGAAGCCTATTTCCTCCGAAGACATAGTGATCACTTTACTATCCTTGTTGCCGCCACGATTCGGTACTTTTTATTCCGCTCTTATTGCTTCAGGGCGGGAGTCGACTCTTCGATGGGAAGAGTTGGTTCCTATGGTCTTGGACAAGGAGGAACAATTGAAGGGACAGAATGCTTCCAAATCAAAGGCATTGGTTGGTCAAGCCTCTCAGAAGAAGGGGAAGGACCAAAAGAAGAAGAAGGAGGACGACAAATCCAAGAAGGACAAGGAGAAGGAATCAACTTGCCATATTTATGGTAAGACTGGTCACTGGAAGAAGGATTGCTCTGACAAAGACAAGAAGGATACCAAGAAGAAGGACACGAAGGACTCTGGAGTGGTGGCTGCACCCTCATCAGCTGCTTTTCTACACTTAGCAGTCATTGAGGACTCTACACTAACAACTTCTGATGCTGTGATGACAGCTCCACAAGCTCGAGAGTGGATTGTGGACAGTGGTGTCTCATAGCACACGACTCCTTCCGTTGGTGTTGTCCATTTGCGACCTTCGCGTGGGTAGATTCTCATTGGAGACGACTCTTCTTGTCTATTGCTGCGCGGGGTGAGATGCAGCTTATTCCAGATGGACGTGGTGATACCCATACCTCTGAGGTATTTCATGTGCGAGGATTGGGGTATCATTTACTTTCGGTTCATAAGATTTGTGCTCTTGGTCTAAAGAGAAGCCAATCCTTGAAATGAGAGAAAGCCTCCGACTTCAAAGTCAAGAAATAGGCCCAAGTCATCCTGCTGTAGTCATCAACCGTTGAGAAATAGGCCCTCATAGGGCCACGAAGACCTGTAGATACAAGCTCACCGGGTGAAGTAGACCGCCTAGAAGCTTTGTTGGGAATCGCATCCTGATGCAGTTTCCCACGAATGCAAGAGACACATGGCTAATGGCTCACCACTATGTCCCGCAAACCTCGAACAAACGACCCTCATGATGCGTTCCGAAGGTACTCGTAGTTCAGGTGGCCGAACCAAGCATGCCATAGCTCGGACTGTGTCTAAAAAGTAAGAAGAAGAGAAGTAAGAGCTGAAGAAGACTTCAATTTGTAGACTCCATTCTCCTCATACCCTATAAAGAGAACCTTCCTCGATCCACGATCAAGGACTCGAACAGCATCATTGTCAAACTCCACCAAGAGGAGAACCGTTCTGGCCGGCGACTAAATACCTTGCATTCAGACAAGGGAGGTGAATTTATGTCTAATGTGTTTGCTCATTTTTGTGCAAATAGGGGCATTCACCAGGAGTTTGCTAACACCAACACTCCCCAAGAGAATGGCATTTTGGAGTGGAAGAACCGAAGTGTGATCGAGATGGCACGCACCATGATGGAGCACCAACAGACACCTCAGTTTCTGTGGGCCAAGATAGTGGCTACCGCAGTTCACATCCTTAATCGATCTCCCACTTCGGTCGTTGACAGGATGACACCTTTTGAGGCTTACTTCGGGACTAAGCCTGATGTCTCTTATTTCAGGGTCTTTGGGTGTGACGCCTATGTGCACATTTCGAAGACGCAGTGTGATAAGTTCGCGGCGGCTTCCCGCCGCCAGGTTTTTGTTGACTATAGCTCCCAATCCCAAGGTTATCGTTTGTTTGATCCCGTTAAGGGGATGTCTACACAAGCCGAGATGTGCGGTTCGTGGAAGTACCGGCTACAAAGGGGGGTGAGAAGCACCGCGTCCTTGGAGATCCAGGGGAGAGTTGGGCTCTCGAGATAGTTTCTTTGGAGCCAAAGCCTCTTGTTGGAGATCCTTCTTTGGATTCAGAGTGTTCTTTTCCACCGGCCACCCCCGAGGAGCTTCTGCCGGTGGATGTTCCTGAGTCTTCAGTAGATGGAGAGCAATGGGGAGAGATTCGTCCTCCTCCTCGTTGGGCCCGTGACACACTCCGAGCTTCAGGGATCAAGGGGGTCCCTGAGGAGTGGAAATTGCAGGATGGACCACGGAGTTCACAAAGGAATCAGGCCTATTCTTCGGAGCTTGTGTGCTCCAACTATTGTTTACTGACCCGTGTTATGCAGGATCGAGAGTCCACTTCAGTGAAGGAGGCTTTGCAGTTTGATCATTGGCGGAAGGCCATGGAAGTCGAGTTGGAGGCTATTGAGAGGAATGGCACTTGGTCTCTTGTGCCTCGTCCCTCCCACAAGAAGGTGATTGGTGTCAAGTGGATCTTCAAGACCAAGTACCTTAGTGATGGTTCTTTGGACAAGCATAAGGCTCGCTTTGTTTCTAAAGGTTTTGCTCAGCGCCCAAGCATTGATTTCCATGATACTTTTGCCCCCATTGCTCGTATGGTGACTATTTGAGCTGTTCTTGCCTTGGTTGGCCATAGGAGATGGCCCGTTTATCAATTGGATGAGAAGTTAGCCTTTCTGAATGGTGACTTGCAAGAGGAGATCTATGTTGAGCAGCCTCCTGGCTTTGGATCCTCGGATGGGAAAGTTTATAGGTTGAAGAAGGCCTTGTATGGTCTCAAGTAGGCTCTGTGTACATGGAACGAGAAGATTGACTCGTTTCTTCAGTCGAAGTTGGGATATTGACGCTCCACGGCCGATCCGCAGCTTTATGTGCACACTTCTGCGGTTGGTCGTGTATTGTTTGTGTTGTATGTTGATGATTTGATTTTGACAGGGGATCATGCACAGAAGGTCCGAGAGACCAAGACAGCTTTACATGAGGCATTCGAGATGACGGATTTGGGGCTTCTTCATTTCTTCTTGGGTCACGAGATTTATCAGTCTCAGAGGGGGATTTTCATCTCTCAGCAGAGGTACATTTAGGAGCTCTTGGTGACTTTTGAGATGGAGACTTGTCAGCCCATTACTACTATGGATCCGAATTGGAAGGCCACTTCACACTTAGATTCTCTTGTGATGGATGCTTCATGCTACTGTCAGTTGATTGGATCCTTGATTTGGCTTCTCAACACTCGTGTTGATCTTTGTTTTGCTGTGGGTCTTTTGGCAGGGTTCATGATGGAACCCAAAGAGGTGCATTGGCAGGCTGCCCTGAGGATTCTTTGGTATTTGAGGGGGATCTCTGACTTAGGGATTTCTTATCCCGCAGGTACAGATGCTTTAGATTTGGTTCTTGCAGGTTGGAGTGACTCGGATTGGGCTGGCGATGTGGACCACTGATGGTCTACTATAGGCTACTGTTTTATCTTGGGTACAGGTGTTATCTCTTGGAGTAGCAAGAAGCAACCCATGGTACCCCTTTCTTCTATTGAGGTGGAGTATCGGGCTGCGTCTTCCACCACATGTGAGGTTGTGTGGCTTCGGAGATTGTTGGAGGAACTTGGCTGCCCCCAGACTCGTCCTACTCTTTTGCGGTGCGACAATGAGAGTTGCATTGCCTTGGTACGGAATCCTGTATTCCATGCCCGGACGAAGCACATTGAGATCCAGTATCACTTTATTCGGGAGAAGCTTCTGGATGGGACCATTGATGTGGAGTACTGCAAGACCGAGGATAATCTTGGAGATTTGTTCATGAAGGCACTTCCCTAGGCTCTTCTTCGGCAACATTCCAGATCCCTCAGTCTTGTCACCCGTCCAAGATCTGAGAGGGGGTGTTAGCCAATAATTTCCTGGACAAAGTGGACATTAGTGCCACGTCAGCACCTACAGTCGGACAATATTTACAGCAGTCATTAAATGCAGCCGACCTGCTGCAATTATTTCCTATTTTTCGGCTATTTATAGCCTGTTTTTTGGCACACTTCAGTATTCATTATTCAGATTCTGATCTTGAGATATGTTGGCTGAGACAGACTGTGCTCGGGCTGACGGAGATCGAGTTCATTAAGTTGGAGACATACGCAAATATTTCCTTTGCCCCCTTGTGTATTTCTGCACTCTTATACAGCATATTACACCGCAGATTTTCTGTGTTTACACTGTCTCCTTCTCTCTCTCTCTCTCTCTCTCTCTCTCTCTCTCTCTCCCCTCTCTGTGTTACTCTCTCAGTCTTTGTCCTACGCTTCCGCATCGCTGCACTTTGATAGTAACAACCATGAAGCCATCAATCCAATTTAATACTCCATAGATTTCTCCTTAAGAACTCTTTGGTGGAAAATTTAATGTAGGGCACTTAAGCAGGGAGCTCAAAGAGAGTATACAGCTATTATAGTTATATTACTTTAGTATAACGTATGTTATATGTGTACCGTACAATCTATATGATGTGTGTTCTTTACACATGATACTTCAAAATAACATCCTTTTTTACCTTAACAAGCGAGTTCAAAGAGTTAATTGGTTGAATCAAGTTGCATGCAAGATCAATTACTAATCACCTGATCTCTTAGCTTGTTAGCTGAATTAGTTAAAAGAGGTATATAAAAGTTATTAAGAGGTTTGATTTAGGCTATATTCAAGCTTAGATACTAAGCACAATGGGTGCCTTTGCTATGAGCTTTAGACTTTTTCTCCAAACACCCCCCCATCAATACACGTGTGATCCTCTCAATTATCAAAAGACTTAATACATACATCCACATGGCTATAATTCATAAGACATTGTCAATAAAAAAAGTTCCACGATATTTTCTACTAAAAACTTAGAATATGATACAAACATATGGCAACTCCGTATGTAAAAGGGTGACTTGGAACAAACACATAGAGTGTACAATTTCCGAGTGCCTTGGTGAAAATGTCTATAACATTTTCTTGCGTAGGACCATACATCAAGCTGATCTCTCTCTGATGTAATGGTAATGCATCTCAATATGTTTCACGTGAGCACGAAACACAGGATTTTGTGCCATTGCAATAGCACTCCGACCATTAGAAAGAATGGGCGTAGGACCCTCCAATGGTAAATGTAGATCAGCCAACAATTTGCGCAACCATATACATTCCATTGTTGTTGTGAAAGCTGCCTTGTACTCAGCCTCATAAGACGAGGTAGCCACTGTAGGTTGTTTCTTGCTTAGCCATGAAATGCATGAATGGCGCAGAAAGAAACAATGTCTACTAATAGACATACTGTCTAGTATTTGCATCACTAGCCCAATCTGAATCATTGTAAGCTTGTAATTACAAGTCTCCCCCCGGGAGATAATAATGCATGTGATTGAGTACCTTGCAAGTATCTAAAGATTCGCTTAATAGCTTGCCAATGTATAGTCCGTGGGCTATGTATATACTTGCTCACTTGAGATACTGTATATTGAATGTTAGGGCATGTGTTGCAAAGATAAATAAGACAGCTGCAACATCAGACATCTCTTCACCATCATGCATAGACAACTTTAAGCCTGGCTCCATAGGAGTGTACATAGGTTTGCAATCTTGCATATTTAACCTATGTAACAGCTTATCCACATACTGTGACTATGACATGATAATACCACACTAATTTTGGGTGAACTGAACGAAGGGATGAGTGGGCAGTGGGAGTGCGAGTCAGGAGTGGAGCAATAGTGTTGAGTGTGAGAGAGAGTGAATCCCAAGATGAGTGTATCAGAATGTTACGGTACACAAAGAATAAAATGTATTTATATGTTAGGGTACAAATAAGGGTGTGCTCACACCGTAAAACTTTACAGGGAGATGAAGGGACCCTTATACCTAACCACCTCCCACTTAAAGGCTCAAAGTGGTACCTTTAAGCTAACCTACTCCCACTAATCGGATGCAATGCTCGTATCGAGTTTTTGCAAGACTCTTAGTAAGAATATTTGCAGGGTTATCTTGGGTTTTGATCTTAGTTAGTGTTACAAGCCGTCGAATAAAGTGGTAATGAACATTTGTGTGTTTGGTATATGCATGGAACATAGCATTCTTAGCTAGACATAAGGCACTTTGGTTATCACAACCAAGCATTGGAGTATGTGAAGAAAGACCAAAGTCCTTGACCAGATGGGCAAGCCAAATAGTTTCCTTAGAACCTCGTGTAGCTGAAATATATTCAGCCTTTGTAGTACTCAATGCCACAATTTTTTGCAACCTTGTACACCAAGAGATAGCTCCACTAGTCAAAGTAAAGACATACTCACTAGTAGATTTCCTAGTGTCAAGATCTCCTGCTATATTCGAATCACAGATTCCTTGTAACTCTAGTGTACCCTTTCCATAACATATACACTTCTCTTGTGTACCTTTTAAGTATTTGAAAATACATTTCATAGCTTTCCAATGTGGCTTGGCAGGGTTAGACATGAATTTGCTAACAACTCCCACTGCATGAGCAATGTTAGGGCGAGTTGCAACCATAGCATACATCAAAGATCCACAAGCTGATGCATGAGGTATGCTCTTCATTGCACTAACAGCTACATCGTCCTTTGGGCAATTAGATTTTGCTAAGCTTTTTATGTGGCGGTAAAGGCATACCGAGAAGCTTAGCATCAGTCATATTAAACCTGTCAAGTACTTTGCTAATGTACTTGTCTTGTGAGAGAAACAACAAGTGTTGCCCTCTATCTCTTTTAATGTGCATGCCCAGAATGTGTTCAGATGGCCCCAAATCTTCATAGAGAAGGCTGAACTTAGCTGCCTTTGAAGAGCACTCAAAGTACTCTTATGCTTTCTTGCAATTAGCATCTCATCCACATGTAAGACCAGCACAATAAGACTTCCATCATTAGCCTTTTTAGTGTATAAGCAATGATCTGTATGGCTGCGTTTAAATTCATGGTTGAGCATGAAGGTATCAAACTTTTTGTACCATTGTCTAGGGGGCTTGTTTCAGCCCATATAAGTTGCGTTTCAGCTTACAAACTAAATGCTCTTTTCCTGGAATGGCAAAGTCTTCTAGTTGTTTCATGTATAGCTCTTCATCCAGATCACTATGAAGAAAAACAATCTTCACATCCATCTGATCCAACTCTAAATCCAAGGATGTAGTGAGAGCAAACAAAACACGGAGTGTAGCCATCTTCACCACTTGTCAAAAGACCTCTTGGAAGTCTATACCTTCCTTTTGTGTATAGCCCTTAGCAACCAAATGTGCCTTGTACTTGGGCTTCCCATCAATACATTTCACTTTGTAAACCCATTTAGTAGGGATAACTTTCCTATCCTTAGGCAAAGGTACAAGCTCCGAAGTGTTATTTGCATACAAAGACTTCATCTCTTCCTGCATAGCAAGCTCCCACTTTCTCTTGTTTTTACATGACTGTGCCTTCTAAATGTCAGAGGCTCACAGTCATTAGTCAACAACATGCAATCCAAAGATGATTGAAACGTGTGTGGCTGTCTTCTAATATGTGTAGACCTTCTTATCAAATGATTTGTATTGTCAGGCAATGGATCTACATCCTCAGGTACGTGCACATCATTACTAGGTTGCTGATTTTCAACATTTTCTTACTACTGTAACCTGTTTTCAGCATGTTCTTCTTGCTGTTCTATTTCCTCCTGTGCATCTATTTGTTGTCCATTATCTTCTGGCTGTAGCACAATGGGTTGCTGCTCATTTTCAGCATCAAAAGGAATAGAATCTTTAGCTAATGGCTGTTGAATGGCTAGCTGTTCATGCTGAAATTTGACATTCTTTTTGTCAAGGTCACCTTGTGTAGCATGTTTCAACAACTTTGCCTCATTAAATACTATGTCTTGGCTTCGCACAAGCTTCTTGCCTTGAGTAAGCCAAACTCTATAACCCATCTCTCCCTCATCTCCATATCCCATGAAGATGCCCTTAATGAATTATATGTCTAGTTTGGTCCTTTGTTCTACAGGTACATGCACAAAGGCATCACAACCAAAGACATGCAAATGGTTATTGAAAGTAGGTTTGCCAGAACAAACCTCTTCAGGAATGCCATTTTCCAATAAACGATTTGGAGAGCGATTGCATACATGAACTACAGTTTTAAGAGCCTCTCCCCAAAACTAATGCGGGAGATTAGCTGTGGACAGCATGTATTTGACTCTCTCACAAAGTGTGTGATTATATCTTTCAGCTATGCCATTCGATGCAGGATTATAAGGAGCTATCAGCTCCCTTTTAATGCCATGCATCTCACAAAACTTTTTGAACTCATTAGAAACATACTCCCCCCATTATTTGTTCTTATAGCTTTTAGCTTAAGTCCTTTTTGAGTGGTAATAAAGGCATGAAACCTTTTAAGGTATCCAATACTTTCTTTTTGCTCTTTAACACAGACCCATGACTCTCTACTGAAATCATCAATAAAAGTGACAAAGTACCATGCATCCCCATATGAAGTGATAGGCATGGTGCACACATCAAAGTGTACTAAATCAAGAGCATTGGACTTCTTACAAACACACTAGAGTAATAAGGAGACTTCATATGTTTTCCATATATGCAATCATTACAAAATTCGAGATCAGGGCCTTTTACATCAAATCTCCTTAAAGAGGAGAGAATTTGAAGGCCCTTTTGGCTCATATGGCCAAGTCTTTTGTGCCAAAGTTCCATGTGTAAATGGATTTCAGCCATAGCCAAGAACTTGCAAGGTAATGCTTTACAATGCAAATAGTACAAAATTCCCTTTTTGTTGCCTTTAACAATCAGCATGGATCCCTTGTGGACCTTCCAAGATCCACCACCAAAGGTAGTAAAATACCCCCTTGCATCAAGCTGCCCAATTGACAATAGACTTTTCTTTATGCCAGTTACATATTTGACATACTGCAAAGTCAACTCTTGACCATCTTCAAGAACCGAGTGAATGGTACCTACACCCTCTATCTCACATGCATAGTTGTTGCCTAAGTAAACCTTGCCTAGGCAACTTGCAGTGTATTCAAAAAATGACTCTAAGGAGGGAGTAATATGAAAAGAGGGACCATTGTCCACTATCCATGATTGGGACAGCCCATCATGGGCTGAAAGTAAGGCATCAATTACTTCCTTTTTGGTGATGTGCATATCACCTGCTGTTGCCATATTGTCTACATTGCATGAGGCTGCAACAAGTATCTTTTTGGTGAGAGAGAGCTCTTCAATGACCACACTAGATGCAACATTTGCCTTTGCAACTTCTTTTGAGGGAGAGCTATCATTATTTTTCTTGTCATCCTTCTTTTTCTTTCCCTATTGTTTCTTTCTTTCTTACTCTTTCTTGTAGTACTGACAGTTCGGATTTTTATGCCCTTTATGTTTACACTGATAGCAAAATTCAAATAACATCTTGCTATTTGCCCTCGCTTTTACTTCTACTTTTGCCTTTATTTGTTGCATTACCCCTCTTTTCTGACCTATCTCTAAGATGATAGGTTGAACCACTGCTTTCTCCAATGGACTTTTTTTTGATATGGTCATTGAGGATAGGCCCCTAACACCATCAAAGGTTAATGTTGTGTTGTTGCTAAGTGAAACAACCAAAGCCTCCTAGCTATCATGTAAAGTCATTAGCAAGAAAATAGCCTTCAGTTTATCATTGAAGAGCTGCAAACTAGAGTCCTGCAAAACTGACTCAAAATCCCTGTGAAAGCACTCAAATGCTTAGATGCTGGCTTAGACTCATCCAACTCCTTGTTCAGAAGTTTGTGCATGAGATGTAGTTGATTTACCGGAGTTGTATATTCATAAGTATCCATTAACTTTTTCCATACAGTATAAGTTGTATCAAGACACTTAATGTTTGTAAATACATCATAAGATACATCCATTTTAATGTATGCAATGGCCTTCTTGTTGAGTCTAGCCCAATCCTTATCTGCCATAGCTGCAAGCTTAGTTTCCAAGAGAGTACATCACAGTCTTTGAGAAAAAAAATGCCTTGCATTCTATCCTTCCATAGATCAAAGCCAATGCTATCAACCCTCTTGATTTCAAGGAGGGATTTAGTGTGAGTGCTGCTACAAGCATTAGTAGCCATTTGTTAGCAAAAGTGCCAAGCACCAATGCTGTAATTTACGACAACAAATAACAGGCTAAACACTCAACTAATTAAAGAATGATAATATGCAAGTTCCCCCCTTCATTCTTAATGTATAGAGTGGGAGCAGTTGGATTGCTTTTGAACCCTTTGCTAGCCAAATATGCATCAAGTTTAGAGTACCATGTACGAGAAGCATGTTTGAGACCATAAAGAGCTTTGTTTAGCTTGCATACCATGTGCTCTTTCACCTTAACCACAAACCTTGGAGGTTGTGACACATAAACATCCTCATGCAAATCCCCATTCAAGAATGTTGTCTTAATGTCCAACTAATGTACCTTTCAACCTTAATTTGCAGCCATAGCAATTACACATCTCACCGTACTCATATGGGATGTAGGAGCAAAAGTCTCTTCATAATCTATGCTCTTCTTCTGTGCATAGCCTTTTGCTACCAATTGTGCTTTGTACTTGTCAATGGTACCATCAACCTTGTGTTTTAGTTTAAAAATCCATTTTGTGCCAATGGCCTTCTTGTCAAGTGGTAAATCCACAAGATCCCATGTAGAGTTAGTGGCGATAGAGTCTAACTCATCCTGCATGGCCTACATTCAATGTATATCTTGTTGACCTTCGTCCAAGGAAGTAGGCTCATCATCATCCAATAGTGAGCTCATAAATACATACTCATCACAATCATCTACTTTCATAAAATCAGTCAAATGGGCTCCCCTTGCATCGTGTGTTGCATGTCTAGCAGCCCTTCTAGTGCGTTGGGCTAAAGGAGCATCCATTTCACTTTCCTAGAGAGTTTGTAATAGCCATCCCCTTTCATACTTTAGTGCATCTTTCATTGCATATGACAAACCATTATCAATACCTTGCTGTTCAGGTGCATATGGTGCAGCAAAACAGCTTGCTGTATTATGTCTATCCAGCCATTTACAGCAGGCATGGACTCCAAAGAAAGTGGCAAGAGACCCTCAAAGACATCACCAATGTCGTGGGTGGCTTGCATTTGAAACTGATCATATGAAAATGCAACATTTTTAGCAAATATGACATTGAAAAAAACTTTCTTTGTGCGTGGGTCATACAAGTGATAGCCCTTGCTTTCCGAACTGTAGCTATAAATACACATTTTACAGCCTTGTCATCAAGCTTCCCATGAAGCTCTTTCGGAACATGTGCATTGGCTATACAACCAAACACCCGAAAGTAGTCAACCTTGGGTTTTTTGCTATGCCAAGCTTCAAACGAGGTGATCATCTTTAGTGCCTTAGCGGGTGCATGGTTCAACACATGTAACCAAAATTTATGAGGCAGCCCCTTGCTTTTGAGCATACAATGAGTCATCTGCATAAGAGTGCAAATCTTCCTTTTAGCAACACCATTTTGCTGAGGAGTCATTCTAACAGTGGCTTGATGCGTAATGCCATGATCAGGCAAATATGTCTCAAAAGCACGAGTCATGTACTCCCCCCCCCTTTATCCTGCAAAGTGTTCGTCCTTTCAAGTTAGTTTCAGCCTCAAGCTTTGCAACAAGATGTTTGAAATGCACAAACATATTAGATTTTGCTTTCAGCCCATACACCCATGTATACTGAGAGTAGTCATCAATAAATGTATCAAAGTAAAGATGACCTCCAAGTGCAAATGTTCTCATGGGACCACAAACATCAGAGTGAATAGGCTGCACCTTTGAAGGGTCATCAAACTCCCAAAACTCATATGTCCATAGCGGGCATGCCATAGCTCCGCATTTTGCATAGTGGGTGATAGAATAGTAATTGCTAGAGCATCATGAGACTGTGTACCATAGGTATCCAACAAAAACAAACCCTTATATATCCGAGAGAGTCTGAGTGCATGATCTATCTCCTTGTCTTTGACAATGCGTTTTATCATCCTCAAAGATAATCTTAAAGCCATGCTTTTAAAAGCAGAGATAGATAACAAGTTCTTTGTAATGGTAGGCACAAACAAGGCATCTAGAAGTATGAAATCAGAACCATTTGCAGTAGTAATAATGACTATCTCAATCCCGCAAACATCATAACTGTTGTTCGCACGTGTAACACGCTTCCTAGCAGGGGCTGAATGCAAAGAGGAAAACAAACACTTCCTAGAAGTAATGTGCTTTGAAGCTCCACTGTCAAAATACCATGTTTGTTGCATTTGAGCAGCATTAAATGCTGAATCAGCCATTGAAGAATCATAATTGCAAGTTAGAAATGCATAGTCCTCTCCACAAAGTTGGCTAAAGCATTACCATCGGTAGATTTGCTGGCTGATGTCTCTTGGACAGCCAAATCGGAGCCCTTTTTCTTGTCTTTGGCTAATCTCTTATGGCATTCATCGATATAGTGACCCGACTTCTTGCAATAGTGACATTTTCCCTTCTTTTTAGACTTTTCTATGTCTTGTACAACCTTATTTGACGGTTGTCCAGCATCACCTTTTTGTTGATTTTTTGTATTTTGCTTGACTTTTCCTTTGCCTTTGAACTTGGAAACCATAGCTACATCTCCTGAATGCAATGCAACATTCTTTTGAGTCAGTTTCTCTTGCAACAAGACGCCTTCCAACTCCACAAATGTAAGGGGCTATTGGCCCCCCCAAAGACAACATCAAAGAGGTGTGGAAACCAAGATACGACTCTAGAAGAGAGTTCAATGTGATGTTTACCAATTCAGCATTCTGAATGATTTCATCTATATTGAGCAGTTGCTTATGCAAATCTTGTATGTGAGTAAGGTGATGTTTACCGATTTAACATCATGAATGATTTCATCCACATTGAGCAGCTACTCGCACAAATTCTGTTTGTGAGTCATGTGATTTGTCATGCTATCACCCTCATCCATGTGCACATTGGCCAACTCTCTACAGAGGTAAAATATTTTGGCCTTGTTATGTGCTGCAAACATATGCTCAAGTATATCTCATGCTGGTTTTGAGGTCTTACAAGACCGGATGTGTGGAATGGTCGATCTTTTCACTAACAAGGTAATCGAAGAAAGTACACGTGCATCTTTTAATCCCATCTCCTTTGATCCTCGGTAGGAGGGGGAGGAGGGGCAGTAATACTAGCAGCCTATCCTTTAGGTACATTGAGGTGCAAGACCTCTTGGTTGCTGCAAATCACCTGTAACATAGTCCTAGAATTCCTTCGCTACTACAAGAAGGTTGCAGACCGTAAAACTCCACAACGGGTAGTTTGATCCATCAAGTTTGTCCTCTTGAGTGAGGAAACCAGGGATGTTGCTTTGATCATTAGTCCCTTGATGTGCCATGCTGTTAATAATGGACAAAAATCTGCAACCAAATATTTTTGTGCTGAAGTACAGATTGTACTCCTCAGAGTATCAAAAATCCCCTTGGGATTATGCAACTAGTACCAAACTGTCACACAAATGCCAAAGTGTGTCCAATTTGACCCAAATCAGCACTTAGCCAAGAAATAACAGCAATGCACTGTTGTACCACACCTGCCTTGCAATGCGTGTTCTAAAAAGTACAAATTACAGCAACTTAATGCCAATTCTTATTAAAATTTACAGAATTTCCTCGACATTTTCTACTCAATTTGATTGTAACAGCAATTAAATGCTGTTGTACTACTTGTTTGCTTCCTTGGAATGCGTGTCACGCAAAAGCCCCAAATTTCTTCCTATAATTTCAAAGAAATTGAAGAAAGTTGTACCTTACAGCTTGAATTTCTGCAATAATGTCACCTCGGGGTGTATGCCAACAATGAACAGCAATTGGAATCTGCCTCTTGATGTGTGTAGGAGCCTCTAAGACAAAAAAGCCCCAAATTTCTTGCACAAATGTCGATGAAATTGTGCAATGTCGGCCTTTACAATGATGATTTGCACATGGAATTGCAAATTGGGCAAAAGCTTGAGAATTTTTGGTGGGAATGTTAAAGAAATTGTGAAATTTCTTTGAATTGGTTGTCAATTTGAATTTCGGGAGTGAAAATTGACAAGACCCCCAAAATTTGGGCGGCACGAGCTGAGATTCAAAAAGAGATGGCCAAAATGGATGGGAAATTGCAGAAATTTTGAAAAAACCCCAAAATTGAAAGTTAGGGTTCCTACACTTTTTAGGGTTTGCAGAAATCGCAGCTAGGGCTGAGAATATGGTGGGCAGAGATGAGAAAATAAGGGGTAGAATAGCAGCATCTCCTCCAAAATAGTAGCTTCTCGGGCTGTGTGCAGGCTGCGCACGAGACTGCGCATAGGACTGCATGCAGGCTGAAAACAGCAGCAGCTTGTCCTTCTCTTCCGAGGGCAGAGATTTGGTTGATAGGAATAGGACCTTAGGTGGGGTGGCACCAGTTGACGGTGGCTAAACTGAATCAGCGTGTAGAACTTGCTCTGATACCCAATGTTGGAAAATGGCAGCCAGCTATGGAGGAGAGAAAAGAGAGACAATGAGAGTGTGCTGAAGCAAAAGAGTAGAGTGTACTTGTTGAATTGAAAGAATGAGAATGAAAGGTACAAGATAGGTCTAAGATAGACCTAGCTCTAACTCAACTAGAGTTAACTGACTCTTAACTAACTCTAAGAGTGGTGACACAACTTATAACTTTAGTTGTGTTCATACTAAGAATTGAAAAAAAACTAAAGACTAAAACATTGGGCAT